>NW_007726426.1:579285-601843 GCF_000696425.1 Galeopterus variegatus | reverse complement strand
GGATCGCAACCCTCAGTGTCGCCCCCGTACCGGACCGGGACCGGCAACGGGATTGCAACCCTCGGTGTTGCTCCCGCGCCTCGCTCAGCCAGTGAGCGGGAACCGGTCTGTATGTGGGATCCGAACCCTCGGCGGGAGCGCCGCCGCGCTTCCCAAGCGGTACACTATAGCAGTGTGCCACCGGGCCGGCCCCAATGTGTGGCTATTTAAACTCATTAAAATTAAATATTATAAATTAATTTCCTCCATCACACTAGCCACATTTCAAGTGTTCACCAGCCACATGTAGCTAATGGCTTCTGTACTGGACAGCACAGATACAAAACATTTCCGTCATCACAGAAAGTTCAACTGGACGGTGCAGAGCGACAGGTGAGATTCACGCTGGCCTCTTCTCTGGTGTTCTTGTGGTGGCTCAGTGGCTGATGTTATCTTTTCAAATGCAGACTGGTTCATGGAAATCTCCCCTTTTAAAATTTTCTTTGGTCTTTACTGCCTACAACAGATGTTTTTCAACATCTTCAAGCAATGAATAAGCTAACTATCCTGATTTGATCATTACACATTACAAACAACTATTGATAGTCAACTTTGTACCCCATGAACATGTATAATAAAAATAATTAATCCTTAATTCAAACCAAATCATATATAAATTAGCTGCTCTAGTTTAGCTCTGGTAGGGGCTTTGAGACCTCCACTAGCCCCATCCTAAGCCTGTAAACCTCTGAAGCGATCACTTTGAAAACCACCAGTCTACAAAAACAAACATCTACAAAGACAAACAGCATGGCATAAAAAACTGTTCTTCATCTAGTCCTAGTCTACTTGCTCTTCCCAGAGGCCATCCCACTATTCACTTTCACTTGCTGAAACTTTGTCCATGAAATCCCCCTTTTCTACCCACAAAACTCAGCCTCCAACCTCCACGGTCACTGTGGAGAAAGATTCCTGATGGGAAAGAATCATCAGTGTCCCCCTAGGCCATGTGTTCTCAGCCAGAGAGCAGTCACATGGATGGACTTCAGAGGATATTTATGTGAATCCCCAAAATTATATGCATAATTTTTTGTGTGTGTGCATTTGAGAGGTAGATCATCCCTGTTTTTTCTACCATTAACAACTGGTCTGTGACCCCAAAGTTCAGGAACAGAGGATATTTATGTGAATCCCCAAAATTATATGCATAATTTTTTGTGTGTGTGCATTTGAGGTAGATCATCCCTGTTTTTTCCAGGGATGGAAAAAATGTTCCAAAGTTCAGGAATATTGCTAGAGAATGTCAGGGTTCAAATGGGAATCCTTTCAGCACTCTATGCTCCCTCTTTTAATGTTTCTAAACAAACTTTATTATTTTTTAATTTCCTCATACGGATATATGACAATACATTTAGTCAGTTCTGCAGTCTCTTCTGCAGGTTAGGAGTGTCTGCCAGTCTGATTTACACTCTCTTTACCTAGAACTCCAGGCATTCCAACTTGTGCTCTCTGAAAGAAAAAAAGGTGAGGCAGTGCACATCCTTGAACTAGAAAAATAGTTCTACCATTATTAATTCAAACTCTGCATATTTTGGAAGAAATTACTAAGCATTTACAGAGTTCTTACATGTGTCAGGTGCAGTGCTAAGTGGTTTACATACAGTACCATAATTAAGCCTCATGCCTCTTGAGAAGTAAGTGCTATACCAATTTTTACGAATGAGAAAACAGGCTTAGGTTACATAGCTAGTAAATGGTACACTGGGATTGAAGCTCAGGCCATCCAGTAAGATGGTACTGAGATCACTGCATTCTTGTAGTGTTCCTAATCCTACCTAAATAATAACTGCAAAGGATCTCTCTTGAAGTTATGTTTGTGATTGTCTAAACTTGGAGATCTGTGTGATAGAAAAATTTGAAGATTTTAGCCTAAATATGGGAATCATTCCCTTTAAAAATGGAGGCAAAAGCTAGCATTATAAAGTGACTATGTTTTGGATCAAAACATACCATAAATCCACAAATAACTCTGTCACTCACTAACTGTATACCTTTGGGGAAGTTCCTTAAACTCTCAGTATACAGTCACCTGATCTGCATAAATGGGATCGTAAAAATACTTGTTTCTTAGAGAATAAATTAAATAATACAGGTGTTATGGTTCACTTTATGTGTCGACATGATTGGGCTAAGGTAAAACATTATTTCTGGGTGTGTCTGTGAGGGTGTTTCTGAAAGACACTAGCATTTGAACGGGTAGACTAAGTAAAGAGGATTTAGCCTCACCAACGTGGGTGGCATCATCCAGTCCATTGAGGGCTCAGATAGAACAGAATGGCAGAGGAAGGGGGAATTCACTCTTGCTCTTCCTGAGCTGGGACATTTATCTTCTTCTGCCCTCGGACATTGGAGCTCCTGGTTCTAGGGCCATCAGGGTTGGACTGAATCACACCATTGGCTTTCCTGGTTCTGTATCCTGCAAATGGCAGATTGTGGGACTTCTCAGACTCTTTGAATTCCTATAATAAATCTCCAGATGGGTAGATAGATAGATCAATCAAACCTATCCTAGGTTTCTCTGGAGAACCCTAATATAATAGGCAAAGTGTATTAGTAAATATTGTTATTATTACTGCTGGAAAATAGGTATGAGGCAGAAGAATGTTCTGATTTATTAGTTTCCCTAAGTGAGTCAACATAGCCAAGCTGAAGGTAGTTAGGCCTCCTCCTTCTCTGATTTTGTATAAAAAGGAAATGAATCAGCAAGATAAGACTCCTTCACGTGTAAGAGTTTTATGGGAGAGTAACTAATAAGAAGGTTATTCTTCTCTAACTATTAGGAGTTAGTGAGAAGCAAACAGATGGGACCATAAAAAATCTGAGTCCCCAAGTAATTTGGGGCTACTGTAGCTGGCTTTATATCCACCGCACCAGAATGGTACGTCAGATCCAGCTCTGTTCCTCCAGCTCTCCCCAGGACTAGACACATGGGAACCCAAGCAACTGAACTTGGTCCACAAGGAAACAGTAGCCCTGTGTCTGACAAAACCACATCCACCACATGAAATATTTTCTGACTCATACAGGTCTTCTATCTTGGGGCCAAGAATGGGAAATTGTGATGGCTGAGTGACAAATGAATGTCTATCTTTTGGTTTGGGGCCATGTCTTAGTCAGTTTGGCTGTTAGAATATCACAGACTGAATGGCTTGAACATTTATTTCTCACAGTTCTGGACACTGGAAGTCCTAGATCCAGCCTTGGGTTCCTGGTGAAGGTCCTCTTCCTGGTTACAGATGACCCCTTTCTCCCATATCCTCACATGACTCACACACGGGCAGGGGGGGGGAGGGAGGAAGAATGAGCACTCCAGTCTCTCCATCCCCTTATAAGGGTGCCAGTCCCATTCATGAAGCCTCTGCCCTTGTGACCTAATTACCTCCCAAAGGCACCACCTCCAAATACCATCACGTTGGGAATTTAGGCTTCAACATACCAATGTGGGGGACATGTTCAGTCCATAGCAAGTCACAAAAACGATAAATGCTCTTATGTTCTGGTTCTACACATATAGTATTAAAGAGAGTTTAATGCAGATGAATCACACAAGTTAACAGACATTGAAGTGTGTGGTTTTAACTTGTAAAGTTAGCCCATGAACGGCACTTTACAGCAACCTTTGAATTAAAATAAGTCTATCCTAAAGATAAAAAATTTTCCATGCTTCTATTCATGCCTGACATTCTAAAGCGGTGCTCAGCCATGAAACACATCTCCCATTTCTCCACACTCTCCCCAACTGTCTAGTTGCTGCCCCCAAAACATACTGGACTTATTCCTCAGTCCTAGATTCAGCCCATGCTGTGTTCTATTCCCCACCAGAATACTTTTCCTTCTCTCTGAATAGTCACAGCTCACCCGGCCTTCACACTTTATCCCAAGTCCCGTCTTGTGTCTAGACGTTACGGCTTCCCCAGTTCGGGCCATCTCCCGTCGCCTTGCGCACACTTGTGTGTATTTTACACAGATGGCACATAAATGTATGCTGCGTGCCGGACAGTGTGCTGAGC
The DNA here is from genome assembly GCF_000696425.1 of Galeopterus variegatus. Taxonomy (NCBI): domain Eukaryota; kingdom Metazoa; phylum Chordata; class Mammalia; order Dermoptera; family Cynocephalidae; genus Galeopterus; species Galeopterus variegatus. The sequence continues at coordinate 597,794 of NW_007726426.1, read as the reverse complement.
ACTAAAGATATAGCAGCAAACAAAACAGACAAGTGATAAAGAAGGCAGAGCAAAAGCAGATAAAAATAAAATGGATTTCTACAGCAAATGGTTAATATGGCAAGATGACTGTCTAGGAAAGACTATCAGGATGGACAGTGACCTCACATGGTTTCCTGGAATCTGGGATGATGCAGGGTTGGGTCAGACCTCACTGTGAGCTGTTCTTGAAAAGAATCAAGGTTTGAGACGAGTAGTTACCACTATCCAGTGAAGTACAGGTGGAAAGAAACCAAGAGTCCACACACACATCCACACACTTCGTTGTGGGTAAGTTGGGAGCTCACACAAAGCCTATCTTATTCTCTCAAGATTTAGGGGCCAGCCCGTTGGCGCACTGGATAGTGCGCTGCTTGGGAAGCGCGGCGGCGCTCCCGCCCGAGGGTTCGGATCCCACATACAGACCGGTTCCCGCTCACTGGCTGAGCGAGGCGCGGGAGCAACACCGAGGGTTGCGATCCCGTTGCCGGTCCCTGGTCCGGTGCAGGGGCAACACTGAGGGTTGTGATCCGTTGCCGGACATGGAAAAAGACAAAAAGACCAAAAAAAAAAAAAAGATTTAGCCTGCTGTACTATTAATGATATACATGCCTGCTTTCTTTATAAAATGAACAGGTCTTTTAAAGTTCGGGTAGTTACGGATCTTTCAATACCTCATATCAATGCTATCTCTCTTTAAGTAGCATAAAGTGAATTTTGAAGTGTTTTATTCTGATGATGCCCCTTGAAAGATAGCCATTTCTTAAGTATCTCTCATGTAATTTTCAGTCTAAAGTCCATCATCGGTAGACAGAAGTGAGGATAGCACAGGTGGAAAGAGGTCTAAAGCTGTTATTTTAAACAAATAGCTAGTTCCAAGTGCTGGTAAGGGAGAGCTTTTCCATTTGTCTTTTCATATATACACTAGTTTGTCACTGCAGCATTCAAGTCCCTAATCTGATTAGCTAGAGGGGTGTCCTGAAATCCCCTAGCTACAATAGCCACTTGCAAAATCCAAATACATCCAAACAATGATTAATAAAATATATCTATAAGCGTGTTTACAGTCACAGGGGGTTAAAATGGAAATGAAACAGCAGCTATTGCAAATTCCTTTCCCTCAGAATTCATAATTTATTTACCTCATCTGTTCTGCTCCTGGTGTGGCTACAATCAATTGCATTCAATGTCAAATCCTAATACAACAGTCTACTGTGCCAGCATTTGTAGCCAAAAATTCTACCAATACTTTTAAGAAAACATCAGCATGTACATAGTAGTTATCCAGGTGAAATATAATTGTTACTAGAAAATGATTTAGGGCATAACCTTTCCCCTAAAATAATCCTTAACAGAATTATATTAATCAGGATAGGCTAAATGCAAAAAGAACCCCAAACCTCAATGACTTAACATAATAAACATTTACTTCTCATTTATGCCAAATCCAATGGGGGATATCCCTGGTCACACAGCTATCCTGAGTGACTCTCCTCTAAGCACAAACTCAGGGACTCAGGTTCCTTCCAGCTTTTATTTGAATCTGCAACATGACACTCCACTGTTTCCATGGAAGGATAAAAGAGTAGAGGAGTGACCTACCTGAAATTTAACCACCTCTTACAAAGTAACAAATATCATTTAGGTTCACATTCCATTAGTCACAAGGCCTCACCTACATTCATGAGCCTTGGGAAATATAAATTCAGCTGAACGGCACTTTACATCATGGAAGGGGAGCTCCAAGCTGGTGATCAAGTAGCCATCTCTGGTCTGAGGAGCTAAAGTAGACACACACACACACACACACACACACACACACACACACACACATACCTATATATACATATATATGATTTTCTACCAATCTCAACTCCTACCAGTCCTATAGCAAATTATCAATGCATGACTCCTAAGTGCTCACAGTGGGACAGTACCAATTTAAAAGCATGGGCTTAGGAGGCCAACAAACCTGGACTAAAATTCTGGCCCATCACTTAGCAATGGTGTGACCTTGTGCAGATAATTTATCCCCTCTATGCTTCATTAGAATAACAGAGATCCACTCAACCAGCAGATGGCAGGAAGTATGCCTGGGTACCTCAGCAGCAGCAGGCAGCACCTGCTGCTGCAGCAGACACTGCTGCTACACAGGCAGTCCACCATAGCAACCACCGCAGCCACTTCCACCACCACAGAAGCAGCCACCACCATCATGCAGGCAGCCCACAGATCACTCAACTACACTGACATAAGGAGAGTCACCAGTGGAGCCCAGAGAAAGAGGTGAGCAAGTGCAGATACACAACCCAGTGGCCCAACCCACAGGGGGAATTATGGTGGCACATGTGGTAACACACCTGGGGATGGGAGGTATGTTCATAGCCCACACAACTGTCTTGATCCAGGGGGAGACACACACAAAATCCACCAAGAATGCAGAAACCAGGATGCACAGATAGAGTAAGGGTGAAAATTCCCAATCACCACTAATCCATCCCCCAACTTGGAGAAGCGAGCACCCAGAAGGAGCCTCTGCCTGTAGGAAAGAGAAAAGAGAAACCCTACCTAAGGTCACCCATTCAAACTGAGCTCCAGTATACTGCAGTGTACCTGTCTGGATCACAGGACACTAGCTGGGGTGCCAATAAGCCCACATAGGGTGACCCACACAGCCAAAGAGTGACAGGGCATAAGTTGCTTCTTCCAAGAACTCGAGAATTTGCCCATGTCCCAAAAAACTGACACAGTGTCACTAACCTCAGCAAGGAATGACTAACTGCCCCAGTGTCTCAGGTATTCACACACAACTCCAACACTGAATATGGCTGAAATATCCCCACAGAGACTATACTACCACATATAGCTGGAACCAACACTAAAACACCCTACTGAATGGTGAGTATAAAGCACATCTACAGAAGGAAGCCTCTCTCCTCAAATCTCACTCCAGAGTAACAGAAGAAGCAACTTCTCTATCAAAAGACCAGACATCAATGTAGTGATAATAGAAATAGGAAAACCCAAGAAAATATACCACTACCAAAAGAATACAGTAATTCTCAAATACCAGACTCTACAGAGCAGGAAACCCTTGAAATGTCTGAAAAGGAATTCCTAGAACTATCTTAAGGAAACTCATTGAGATACAAGAAGACTCAGACAATACAATGAAACAAAAATTAAAGTACAGGAAATGGAGAAAATTTACAAAGAAATTAATACCTGAAAAAAGGATGTAGCAGAACTCTTGGAACTAAATGATTCATTCAATAACTGACAGCTTAAGCAGCAGGTTAGAGCAAGCATAAGAATTTCTCATCCTGAAGACAGTCTTTTATAAATAAAAGAATTTTTTTTAAATGAACGATACTTAAGAGAGCTAGCAGACAACCTTAAGCACACAAACATCCAAATCATGGATTCATGATAACGACTGTCAGGAAATTAGTTATAGAAGTGAATTATCTCAACACAATAAAAGCCATATATGACAAACACACCACCAATATCATCCTGAATGGGGAAAAGCTTTCAGAACAGGAACAAGACAAGGATGTCCACCACTATTTAACACAGTATTGGAAGTAGTAGCCAGAGCAATCAGGCAAGGGAAAGAAATAAAAGGCATCCAGAATGGAAAAGATGAAGTCAAACTGTCCTTGTTTGCAGATGATATGATGCTATATAGAGAAAAATCTAAAGACTCTAAAAAAATTATAGCTGATAAATGATTTCAATAAAGTTGCAGGATACAAAATCAGCATGCAAAAATCAGCATTTTTACACTCCAGTAATAAACTAGAAGAAAAAAAAAATCAAGAAAGCATGCCCATTTACGATAGTCACCAAAAAATAAAATAAAATAAATAAAATACCTAGGAATCAATTTAACCAAGGAGGTAAAAGATCTCTACAATGGGAACTACAAATCACTGTTGAAAAAAATTAAAGAGGACACAAAAAAGTAGAAAGACTTTCCATGCCCTTGGATTGGAAGAACTGATATTGTGAAAATGTTCATACTACCCAAAGCTATCTACATATTCAATGCAATCCCCATCAAAATACCAATGACATTCTTCCCAGAAATATAAAAAACAACATTAACATCTATATGAAAAAATAAAAGACCCAAAATAGCCAAAGCAATTCTGAGCAAAAAAAAAAAAAAGCTGGAGGCCTAACACTCCCTGAATTCAAATTATACTACAAAGCTATGGTAATCAAAACAGCATGGCATGGACATAAAAAGAGACACTTATACCAGTGAAACAGAATAGAGAACACTGAAATCAACCCAAAGACTTACAGGCCACTGATCTGTGACAAAAGCAACCAGAACATACATTGGAGAAAAGACTTCAATAAATGGTTCTGGGAAAAATGAACATCCATATGTAGAAGAATCCAACTAGATCCATACCTCTCACCATATATCCAAATCAACTCAAAATGGATTAAAGACTTAACTAAGACCTGAAAGTATGAAACTCTTAAACCAAAACATAGGGGAAACACTTCAGGAAGCAGGACTGGACACAGAATTTATGAATATGACCCCAAAAGCAAAGGCAACAAAAGAAAAAATAAACAAATGGGATTTTATCAAACTAAAAAGTTTCTGCAGAGCAAAAGAAACAACAGAGAAAAAGACAATCTACAGAGTGGGAGAAAATGTTTGCAAACTATGCATCTCAGAAAGGATTAATGTCCAGAGTATACAAGGAACTTAAACAACTTAACAATAAAAATGTATGTGTGTGTGTGTGTGTGTGTGTGTATACACATATAAAACCCAACTTAAAAGTTGGCAAAGAAGTTGGTCAGGCATTTCTCACAGGAAGGTGTACAAATGGCCAACAGACACATGAAAAAAATTCTCAACATCACTCAGCATCAGAGAAATGCAAATCAAAACCACACTGAGATATCTTACCCCGTTAGACTGGCTATTACCAAAAAGACAGAGAATGACAAATTCTGGTGAGTATGCAGAGAAAGGGGAACCCTCCTACACTGTTGGCAGGACTGTAAATTAGTGTAGCAATTATGGAAAACTGTATGGAGTTTCCTCAAACAACTATGGATAGAACTGCCATATGATCCAGTCATCCCATTTCTGCATAGATACTCAAAGTATCATGTTGAAGGGATACCTGCACCCCATGTTCATTGCAGCTCTATTTACAATAGCCAAGAGTACCAACCTAAATGTCCATTGAAAGATGACAATATAGGGCCGGCCCGGTGGCGCACTGGATAGTGCGCCGCTTGGGAAGCACGGCGGCGCTCCCACCCGAGTGTTCGGATCCCACATGCAGACCGGTTCCCGCTCACTGGCTGAGCGAGGCGCAGGAGCAACACCGAGGGTTGCGATCCCGTTGCCGGTCCCCGGTCCGGTACGGGGGCAACACTGAGGGTTGCGATCCGTTGCCAGACACGGAAAAAGACAAAAGACAAAAAAAAAAAAAGAAAGATGACAATATAAGGAAAATGTGGTGGAGGGTTGCGATCCGTTGCCAGACACGGAAAAAGACAAAAGACAAAAAAAAAAAAAGAAAGATGACAATATAAGGAAAATGTGGTATATCTACACAATGGAATACTACTCAGCCATAAAAGAGAATGGAATTCTTCCATTGGCAGCAACATGGATGAACTTAGAGAAAATAATATTAAGTGAAATAAGCCAGGTACAGAAAGAGAAATACTGCATGTTCTCACTCATAAGTGGGATCTTAAAAAACACAAACGAACAAATAAATAAAAAAGGAAAGAAAGATACAATGATCATAATAATTTGTTGAACTTTTGAAAGAAACAAACAGAATGGAGGCCACCAGAAGTGGGGAATGGGCGGTCGGGAGGTATTAGCAAGAAATTGGTAAAGGTTCACAAAAATGATTATAATGTGTAAGGTTGAATATACCTGTTATCCTGACTTGAGCATCACACATATTGCACCCAGGTATTGATATTCAATGCTGCCTCACAGCTATGTACAATCAATTAAGTTTCAATAAAAAATAAATTTAAAAGTTTTTTTAAAAAGAACAATAGAAATAAGAGTAATATTTTATTCATAAGATTGTTGTGAGGATTAAATGATGGAATATATATAATGACCCTCCAAATGAGAACAAACAGATGTTATTTACTTAGATGTTGCTATAACAAGGAGTCAGTCATTGTCCCTTGCATTTGGCAGAGACTCAAAGGCAGACAGGGAGTGAGAAACCTTTATAATGAAAAGAGGGAAGGCTTCAAGTACGCTTTGACTGGAGGTTGTTGACATGGTGAAGCTGGAGGTGGGCTAACCAGAAGCAGAGCATCTTACACGATTGGTCTCAGGGCATATTAGTATTTCTCTACTTGATCCTGAGTTGTAAGCAGTGGCAAAAAAACAGGGGAGCAGGCAATCATTGCAACGGGCTGATGGCTGCTGAGGTTGTGGTTGGGCTTTCCGGCTTGGTGGCTGCAGAGGTTGTGGGTAGGAATTCTATTGTCATATATGGTCTGGCTATTGTCCCTTTGTATGCTCAATCCCTCTTGAGCTATTATTATTCCAAGTTGGATGGTGGGTCTACTCTGCTTTCACATTGACAGAGATGATCTGCCTAGGTCTGTACTCCTCTGGAAAAAATTTAATCAAAATTTTTATGTTCTTAAACCCTGGGCATTAAGGGATGAGTGGAAGGGAAAATACAACACAACAGCTTTAAATTCTGCACAGTTTGGCAAAGCTAGGTCTACCACTCCACTACACTGCATAGTGCAAACCTCTCCACAGCCAGGTGAAGCCACTATTAAAGAGCAATAATGTGCTCTACAGTGCTGTGAATGAATGGGCTTTCCAGGATGCTGGAGAGATGAGGGCAAAAAGGGAAAACTCAGAAATGCCTACACACTGACTGCCTTTTTCCCCAGGTGAGGATGGAACATTCTGGCATGAGTTTGCTTCAACAACTAGCAGAAACTATAGTTTGCAAATATCCCATTAAATGGAAGAATTAAGCACAAAGATTTTATTGACTGTGTGAATTCCTTCTGAATGGTGATAAAAGACACAATGCAAAGTGACAGTAGCCCAGCAGAAAATTAAGCTTCTTGGACCCTGCAAGACATTATCTTAGATGGATAATGTTGCTGGTAGCTGCATGCCCCCTCCCCAATGATTAGAGACTCCGGGGGCCAAGTGAAGCTGCAGGAAGATATTCTGCATCTGCCTGTGTTCTGCGTCACCATATTGCTTCCGCTATGTTTCTGTATTCTTGACTAAATAAACCCCAAACTTACAGCAAGTGAGTGTGTGCACACACACACACTTGCACTCCAGGGTTTGGGTGGTTTTCATTACTAAAACACATACCACCCGAGATTATGCAAGCGTCCTGGGTCAGACCACAGGTGGTGGCCAGTCTCAGCCACAAACCTTAAAAGCGACATGGAGTACATTCAAAGAAAGCAACCAGGATATGAGAGAGACTTAAATGAATGACCCATGAGAATGAATAGCTGAAGAATGGAGAAGAGAAGGAAAAGGGAATATTAAACCTGGAGAAACTAAGTTCATGCTAACAGCACCATCCAAAAATTAAATGGGGTCTCCTGGTTGAAAGGAGGGAAAAGAGTTAATTATTTCTCTGTCTCTGGAAATATTCAATTAAGTGTAATGATACATTTCCGTAATGTTAATTGACTCCCTCTGCCCACCTCCAATAGTTTTCTTTTCCCTCTTAGCCCTTTCTTCTATGGAAGCAGCTGAGTTGCCTGTGCTTATTGCCTCAGGGAAGAGACTAGTGGAAAGCAGAGAAAAATAGAGCCCTTTCTTGCATCTGTATTCCAAAAGCCTAGACTCTTCAGGGAATGAGAAGGGTGGGGAAAAAAATCATCCACTATACGTGAAAACAAAACCCTGCTCTGAGGTAGAAATTGGAGACAGTCATAAATGTTTTTGAACTCAGAGTTTGAGAAGCTCGGGATGACAGCCCCTTACTCAGAGAGACCCTCAGGCAAGAGCCAAGCCCACTTTTGCAGATGGCCCAAAGTTTCCCTGGAACAAGGTCCATACACTGCTTGCACCTCAGGGTGCTGCCTGCTGCCTGCTTCAGTGATCCTGACAGCAACCAGCATTTTGAGCACATGGATGATGCTCAATAGGCAAGGAGTCTGCATATGTCTAGAGACTTTGCTCAGCCCTTGGAAGACTCACCCCAATACTCACTCCCACTACAGCCTTACAATGTCCCAGATGCCTTAAACTTCAGAGATTAAGGGGTGGATGGTGGAACCCTAAACACCTAGCAAGATGATACTAGTGATAAAAGGAAAGGCCTAAACACTGTATTTCGGTAGAGATGAAAAGGACCAACCCCACTTGCCCTTGAGGCTGGAAAGTAGAAAATACCTTCTGATTATACTTGGCATAGAGCTATGTAGAAGAAATAAAAATAGGGGTCTGTACTGTTCAAGGTTCTCCAAAGAAACAGAACCAATAGGGTGTGTGTGTGTGTGTGTGTGTGTGTGTGTGTGTGTGTGTGTGTGTAAGGAGATTTAGTATGAGGAACTGGCTTACGTGATTATGGAGGCCGAAAAGTTCCAAGATCTGCAGGGTGGGTCAGCAAGCTGGAGATGCAGGGGAGAAGAGGACATAGTTCTAGTCTGAGTTTGAAAGCCTGATAATCAGGAGAGCCAATGGTGAAGTTCTAGTCCGAATCATGACCCAGAAGAGCCAACGTTTCAGTTTGGCAGGAAAGAGATGATATCCTAGTTTTAAGGCATCAGGCTAGGGAAATTCTCTTCTTACTCAGGGAAGGGTCAGCCTTTTTGTTCTATTCAGGCCTACAACTAAATGGTTAAGCCCTACCCACCTTAGGGAGGGCAATCCACTTTACTCAGTCTACCAATTCAAATATTAATCTCATCCAGAAATACCCTCAAAGACACATCCAGAATATGTTTGACCAACTATATGGGCTCCCTGTGGCCTAGTCAAGTTGACACATAAGATTAAACACCACAGGGTCTCAATGGAATGACATTTAAGGCTAGTTCCAAACTTAGATATAGGATTGTTTCATCAGAAGGGCATACAGGCATCCAGAACTTGCAAAAGAAGGAAAGGCACTGGGGAATTTGTAAAGGCTTATGTTTGCCTAATCTTGCTATCAATTGGTGTTTCTTTTTAGTAAATTTCAGTGTAGTCAGTCTGTGTTTATCCTCAGTGGAGCATACAGGTATGGCATAAATGCTTAGCACATTTTTATGGTTAAATCCTTGTCATTCATCCGGCATAAAACAAGCTTTTTAGAGACATGAATAGCAAAAAATGTACAAGGCTATAAAAATCATTCATCTTCTATCTTTTCTGATAACCTAATAATACACTTTCAGTCCCAGTCAAGTCAGTACAATGTAGTGATTAAAATCATGTGTTCTAAGACACAAGACCCAGATTCAAACCCAGGCTCTGCCAAGACATACACAATGAACTTGAGCAAATTATTTAAATTATTTGAACCTCAGTTTCCACATCTACAAATGTGGGAATAATGACATTGCTTACCCTCATTAAATCTGAGGATGCCAGTAAAAAACTGAGCACAGTATTCGCCACACACCAAATGCTTGATATGTGTTAGAAGTGATTATTATAACTTGAATAGAGTTCTTTAAAATGTACTGTCAACAGTGCCCTGAAATCTTTTAAAAACCCTTCCTCTACTCATCCCCTGTCTTCTTCTTTCACCCCACAACTTAAATAGCCACAGCAGAACTACCACTGATTTTCAAGCTCAGCAGATAGATTTCTGGGTAAAGTACTAAGTGATAATTTCCCCAAAAACTCAGGAACCTTATTGAAAAAGGGCAGATCTTTGACTTGCATTCCAGAAAGGTAAAAACCAGAAAACAAAGATAAATAATCCTATTTCCCCCTTGAAATTAAAGCTTTGTGTGCCTGCATGTGCACCAGAAAATACTGACTTAATCAGAACGATTTAAATAAAATGAGAAGTAAAATACAGCATGAGAACTGAAGCAAGCACAATAAACAAGTGGTTATTTCTAAAAAAAAAAAAAAATCCAACCTCATGACAATGCTTAATATCGCTGATGCGTGGATATGAGCAATTCCAGAAAGAACTGCACCATTTGACAATAATGCATATTTTGCCTCTTTTAGTATGTCGCTTTATCTCCAGCCATAAGTCCAGTATTTTCCAGGGAGAAAGACTTTGCCTTAACTACTTCTAAAGATAGATACCTTAATAAATTTCTATATGCAAATTTTTTGACACATAAAGAAAAAGGCCAGCTACAGTCTGTCAACATTACATTATTTTAAACTACACTGGTTCCAAGCAATGGTTTTAAGAGGTAAATAAGTTTGAGAGGGTAAAATAATTTCTTTAAAAAACGTTTCATGGATATAAGCAGTCAAGGGAGATGCTGCATGACTGAATTGTCATTATTCCACAGAGAAAGAGTACTTTTTGTACACAGGAGTTCAAAAGAATTTAGTCTATAAATACATACAGAGAAATTTTATCTAATAGAAAAATCCCACCATCTCTAGGTAAGAAATTATGTCAAAATGAGAATGTGTCATTAGTTATCAGGAAGGCCAAATTAGTACGTGTGTAGTGATACCCAGAGATACTACTACACACACATTAGAATGATAAAGTTAAAAAAAACAGATCTGACCACACCAAGCACTGGCAAGGATATGGAGAAACTGAAACTCTCATGCACTCCTGGTAGGAATGTAAAATGGCCAGACCACTGTAGAAAACAATTTGGTGCTTTCTTACAAAGTTAGATATACAACTGCCATATGACACAAGTGTGCCACTCCTAGGTATTAAGGGAAGAAAAACACATATGTTCACAGACATCTACATGTCTACACAAATGTTCACAGCAGCTTTATTTGTAATAGCCAAGAACTAGAAACAGCCTAAAATCAAGTGAATCAAGCCAAAAACAAGTGAACATCAAAGGAATAAACAAATTGTACCATATCCATACAGTGTAGTGCTTACTCAGCCACAGAAAGGAACACATTATTGATAACACAAAACATAGACGAATCTCAAAATCATTACACGGTATGAAAGAAGTTACATATAAAAAAAAAGAGTACATACAGTATGCTTCCATTAATATAAAACTCTGGAAAATGCAAACCACTAACCTACAATGACAGAAAGCAGATCAGAGGGGTTGCTTTGGGAGGGTGTGGAAGGAGGAATGTATTGCAAATGAGCACCGGAAAACTTTCAGGGGGTGGTGGAGATGAGTGTTTTCTAGATGTAGTAATGGTTTCACAGGTGTGTATATATATGTCAAATATGAATTGCACACTTTAAATATGTGCAGATTATTGTACTTCGGGTATATGAGGATACTTCAAAAGTTCATGGAAAGATACATATTATCTTTTAATTCCATTTTTCTATGAACTTTCTGAGGTATCCTCGTACATTAAGTATAAAGACAAAAAATGAGAATATGAATGTATCTCTCACAGTGCCTAGCAGACAGTAGTAGGTGCTCGAAAAGTGTTGAATAAATGACCTCTTAAGGGAAGTATGACTACTCATATCGCAGCTGTGTTTTATAAGTTATAATTCAAACAAACTTGGATGAAACTTCTCTCATGCTCTGTGTTAGTCTTTATCACACAATTTCTCTCTCTGATTTCTATATTCTTGTGTCATCTTCTCCTTTATGTATGTCTCTTCCTCTGTCCCTTATTTTGCTTCCTACACATGTAGTATGGACTTCTAGTAACATCACCTTCATCTCGCTTTGGGGAATATGCTTCCCTGACTCTCATTCCACCAGCTCCTGCACTGTGGTGGGCAGGAGGCCACAGGACTCAGTCTTGGCTGGAGGAAGGTATCCTACTAGCCAGAGTTAAGTTAAGAGACAAGGTGTAGCTCAACCTCAGCCAATGCGATTAGACCCAGGAGTCTTAGACTAGGACTTTTCTTTGGACTGTGGAGAAAGAGCCTGACTTGGAAGAGTGCAAATGTAAGCATGGAACTGCAGGCAGACATCTGGCTCCACCAAGGGAAAGCCTTTCTAAAATGGAACCAACACACAAGAGAGATGGCATAGTATCGTGTGAATACCTGAGTTCAGATATGCCTGAGGGTAGATCTCTGCACTTTCAGTTTTGTGACCAATAAATTCCACTTTTTGTTAAGCCAATTTCACTTGCCGTTATCTCCCCCCCCACCCCCCAAAAGACCTGGCGACGTCCACAGGAAAGCATTATGGTAGTTTGTCCATCAGTGAAAGATTGATGGGAATGTTTAAGTGCTAAAAGTATTTGAAACCCACTAGTTGACTTCTACAATTATGAAGGTTGTTTTATGAATAGACCATTTAAAATGACAAAAGATGCTCACAGGTATGGTCCCCTCTACTAAATGTCTCTGAAGATAACCTTAGACAAGACACCACTAGTTGACTTCTACAATTATGAAGGTTGTTTTATGAATAGACCATTTAAAATGACAAAGGATGCTCACAGGTATGGTCCCCTCTACTAAATGTCTCTGAAGATAACCTTAGACAAGACAGACACAAGAAGCAAAGTAACTCTTACAAGCTGTGTGACTTGAGGCAAGTTGCTTAAATGAAGTCTCAGTTTCCTCAATTGAAGAGGAGGCTAACAATTCTATCTACTTCTCGGGTTTTTAGGACAGTTACATTAACCCATGCACATGTCCTGAGTAGAATGCCTGGAACAGGGTAATCCCTCAAGAAATATTTGTTATATTACTGTGACTAAGTAAGATGCTGTTAATCTTCACCTACCCTACAAAGCCATAATGATTCTCCCTTCTCTTTTAATGCAAATCCTGTGCGTTTTTCAAGTCCTACTGCCTCCTCCAGGAAAATCTTCCTTGATTACTTCAATACATAATGTAGTGACTATTTTCTTTTCTGGATTTACAAACCATTTCCTATGAACATGTATCCGATACCTCTATCATATTTTGTCATACATTAAATTTCCAGTGCTATTCTGGAGCCAGTCCACATCAGCTCCTTAGAGTCAATAATTAAATTTTCAGGAATTTTGAAAGGTGGTTGTTAAATACTGCCATTATTTAAAATTATAATTAAGTAAACTGTATTTAAAACACAGGCAATTAATATGCAAAACACAATAGTTCCTAGTTATTTGTATGACATTTTACGGAGGAAATTATATAAAACAGAGTGTTGCCATACATCTCTTTCCAACCCTGTGTTCAGTGACATCATGTTGGGTAGCTGGCAGTCTGTCATGGTAGTACAATTTATACTGTGGAAATCAGCAAATGATGCACATCAGGATTCTCCCTTCCTCCAACAAGCCAGTTGTTAAACATTTATGGGCACACCGATTTTGACTTTTTCACATTTTGAACTGTTCCAATAGGTTCATTGGCTCTTTGGCCATAGGGATGTTTCACATTTCCCTTTGTCCTCTGTGTTGCTCAATACAGCATTACGTATACACTGGGTGTTAAACATTTTGCCGCTTGATAGAAGCTAGAAAGAGGTAATCATTTCACAAGGACGCTTTTGCTATGGCTGTATTCTTATGACCTGATTCATTTCAAAATATTCCCCCCATGCACAAAAACCTTGCAGGTCCATCACTGCTTAAGTTGTAAACAATGAAGAACATGTCAAACATGAAAATAATGTTAAAAAAGTATAATGTGATAATCAAAGTGACACATCCTTACCCCATAACAAAGAGCTGAGATCAGATCAATCAAATTCACATCACAGGGAATGTCAAAAAAATCAGCAAGTTTCAGCAAGAGAACAAAAAAACTGTAGGAGCACAGAGGGTAATAAAAGTGTCTTCAAATAGTTGAAAGGTTATCACAAAAGAAAAAAATTAAATATGTTCTCTATTTCACTAGACAATAACACCAGAATCAATGTTTGGATGTCACAGAGAGATAGAGTTTGATGTAATGAGGAAGAACTGTCCTACAAAGATGACCCAAGATGCAATGGCCAATCTGAAGAATAAGTGAATTCTTACGTGGGTGTTACTCAAATATGTGGATGGCTCATAAGACTTGGTACACAGTAACAACTCAAAATTTTTACATAAATGAGTTAACTGGCCAGCAATGGTTCTCAACTGGGGCCACTACTTCCCCCTAAGGGTCATTTGGAAATGTGTTGAGCATTTACGGGGCAGGGAACAGGGATGCTAAACAATGCAAGGCAAGGGATGTCCCCACGCAACAAACTCTACCACCTGAAATGCCAGTAGCACCACCATAGAGAAATAATGAGCTAGACAAGTCCTGGAGGGAATGTTTTAATCAAAGTTCAATATTCAATCATGCAGCAAATGTTTGCTGAGTTACTCGTAAGTTTCAAGCACATTGCTAAACTTCAGGGTTAGAAAGTTGCACAAGATGAAGTTTATTCTTGCACAGGAGACAAGTAAGCAAGCAACCAGTTTCAAGAGAGTGATAAATAGCTAACCTAGAAATCTGAACAGGTGCTGAAAGAGCAGAGGGCTCCTCTAACCATGGGGTGTGGGACTGTTCAAAGGGTAGGGAAGGCCTCTCAGAGGTGGTGGTGCCTTGAAGTTTGGTTTTGTAGAATACGCACAGGAATTCATAAAATAGAAGGAATTCTAGATGGAGAAAATAGTATGTGTTAAGCAACAGAGCTGTGAGAAAGCATGGTGGTAGAGGTCCAGGAAATCAATCCACAGAGAAAATAAATTTTTTGCAATAGTTACATTTGGACAACTGGTATTTTTTTTAAACACTCCCATACAGAGAATACTATGAGAACCTAAGCACAGCTTGAGTGAAGGTTGAGAATGGGCATTGTTGAGAAAGGAGACTGGAGAGTTTAGGAAATGTCCCTTCCAACCCTGAGAGTCTTTGACTTTTCCAGAGACATGAGGGGAGGGTTATTACCAGAATACCATATGATGAGCAGAGACCAAGACCCTCATCTTATACCACTCTCCTGCTCGTCCTCCTTCACTCTGCTGCAGCAACACAGGCTTTCTTTCTGCTTGATCTCACAGCTACGCTTGTTCCCACTTCAGAGTATTTGCATGTGCTCTTCCCTCTATCTGGAACACCCCTCCCCAAATATTCACACAGGTGGTTTTCAACCTGGAGATCTCTTCTTGGTATCCCCTCCTCAAAGAGGGCTTCCCTATCCACCCCATCTAAAATAGCATTATCTGAATTTTTCTTATTCCTTTCCTTGATTATTGTTTGCCTTCACCACTAGAATGCAAGTTCCAGGAGAGCAGGCCTCCTCTGTATTGTTACCTGTATATTTCGGTGCCAGTACCCAGCAAGCTATTGATTCACACCTGGGCCTTTCATCCTACAATAGACAAGGATAAAAATAGATCAGAGAAGAACATCTGGGATGATTAGGAGACTCCAAGCAACATGTGAAAGAGAAACTGGTATGTGGTCCTTCCAGTAACCTGGGATGAGACTAGAGCTAATTCAGAAACCAGGTCTTCTGAGAGAAAATTGTAGGGCCTAGGACATTTAGCTCAGTGAAAAGTACTCTCAAATGGTGCATACTCTTTTCAAATGACTGAAGAGCACCATGTGGAAAGAGGACTGGAATTGCTCTGGATTGGTCCCCAAGAGGAAAGACCACAGGGTAGTAGCCACATGAGAGAGATAGAGATTTCAGCTCCACATAAGGAAGGACAATAATAAGCAAAGTGACAGCCAAAGTTCAAGAAATTGGCCAATGGGTGCAAAGTTCAATAAGAGAGGAGGAATGAGATCTGATGTTCTATTGTGCAGTACGATGACTACGGTTAACACTTATGTTTTGTATATAACGTAATAGCTAGAGGACAGGCTTTTGAATGTTTTTGCCATGAAGAAATGATAAATGCATGAGGTAATGGATACATTAACTACCCTAACATGATTATTATACAACATATATACGTATCAAAACATCAGATTGTACCCCATAAGTACGTGTAATTATAATATGTCAATTAAAATTTTTAAAATGGGGTGGGGGAACCTTCTGAAGGCTCAGGATTCTCAGGTTCTCATCAGTAGAGTTGTTCAAGCAGAAGCTGGCCAACCCATCAGACAGAAATGAAAAGATCAAGCTATAGGCAGGAGAGAAGACTAAATCCCTAACATTTGTGTTACTCATCGCATGCCAGGAGCACTCTGAGATGCATGACAAATATTGACTCATTTAATCCTTACAACAACCTGGAGGCAAGTGCTATTATCATCATTTTATAGAACAAACTAAGACGTAGAAGTCAAATAACTTGACCAAGTTTCCCTTGCCAGTAAGTGGAAGAGCCAGCTTTGTAAATGACCTTTAATGTCTCCTCTAAATTTCACAGTAATTCTTTTTATGCCTCAACTAGAAATGAGTTGTTATCCTATTTTTATCATCTCCAGGGAAAAGCACTCCAAATGTGCAAGTGTGACTGTCCGGCACCACGGGAGCTGACTGTAAGTGGTACCTAACACAGCACTTGCACAGAAGAGAAATCCTGCAAACCTGTGCTGAATGAGGGACCCAGCCTCTGTTGTAGCATGTTTTATTTTTAGTGTCTATCTTCCTCGAACCTCCAGATCCACAAGGGAAGAGATTTTGTTTCGTTGGCTGCTATATCCCCAAGTGTTAAGTAAACATTTGTTGAAAATAGAAAAGAAAGGAAAAAAGCAAAGGAGGAAGAAAGTATCTTCAAGCATTCTCCACCCTAGACTTTGCACATTAGGTTCATTGTGGGCCTTTTCATTTAAACCTATCCAGAGAAAGAAACCACTAGGAGCGTAGATCTCACACAAACTAAATATGTAGCCTTTGTGGCTTTCAAAAGAATTCATTGCAAACAGTTTGATTTCTATGTTAAAAGAAAAACAAAACCAAGCATTTTTCAAGCAAGGTAGCTGAAGCATGGATAAAAGTTTAGAGTACATCTCTGGGTTGCTGTCAAAATCCCATTCTGATTAAATGTAATAAAATAGCCAATACTTAAATGTTAATAAAATGCTGTTTCCCCCCTAGTCACTAGCATCTAATAAAGGTGTTTTGATCCTATTTATAAAATAAATGATATTACTTAGTACCCAAAGGTGCTATTTTGTCAGTAGGAGGTAATCACCTTCTAATTTAATGACGGGGGGTGGGGGAGTCACACATGACTAAAATAACTATAACACAGGCTATCCAGCTTTAAGAAGACATGCCAGTGCTCGTTAAAGTATTAAAATTAACATGTTTAAGTTTTTTCATTTACTATACATTCAGTTTGCCTTCTTCCAGGTCCCATAAGCCCACACTATCTTTCTCACGAATATTTAATTTTTTTTTCCCTGGGAAGTCAACTCCATAACCACCCCTCCAGAAAAAGAACTGTAAACAAGACTGAAGGGAAAAGTGAGACAGGGAGATGAGGCGAGAGAAAATGCGAAAGGACAGATAGCTAAGAAAAGCAGAGCCTCCCAGAGTCACCCTCAAAGGAACAGGGAGAAACAATTAGAACCCAGAAGTGAGCGGATTCATTTTTGAGGCATTTAAAGCCCTGATACCTTCCCCAAATGGAGAAATGGGTTCTATTTTGAGGCAAAGGGGAGGCTTATGAATACTTTATAATGTTTGCATTAGAGAGCGTATGTCAGCATAAAGAGATTGCATCCTTTCGGTGAATAAGCCACTCCCTGGCCAGTGGTTAGAAATTTTAAATGTCTTCCTAAAGCAAACTTCCTGGGGGCTGTTGAGTCACCAAATAAGGTGATTTAAGGGCAGACAGAGAACCTTTAGTAGAGAAATAATGAACTACTTTGTTGGATCCAGTAGGCTAAAGAATAAACTTGGCCTCCCAACAGAGTTGAGCCAAAAACCATTAGTATAGCCACATTTTGAACTGCTTGAAGACAACTGGAGAATGGCCTAAGGAGTATACCTTCTCCTCAATCATATCATTAAGATTTTCTACCTTAAGTAGGGATGGCATACATGGGATGTGATTTTGTCAGAAAACAGGGGTCAGCATGATTTATTAAAATTCTAACAGCTGGATCAAAATTTCTAGAGAGAAGAATGTCCTTGTTTAATACCCAGGCAACTATTACTAAAACCAGCCTATTGTCAAAGCATGTTTTTCTTTGAAATGAGTAAGGGAAGTGTTCTGAGCACTAGATTCAGTAGAGTTATGTAGGAAATACATGCTTTCCCTTAAGGTTGCTAAGAGCTAACTAAATTCTACACTTAATTAATTTTATTAAAATGGCATTTGGTTTCAAAAACATTTTCTAGTTTAGGTTCCCCCAGAAGTAGATCTAGAGTTGGATGTTAGAATAAAAGTGTGAAGTGACATGGGGCAACTCCAGTAAAAATATGAGACAGAGAAAGGGAGAAAAGCTAATAAAAAGTTCATCATCAATAAATTACCACGATGGGCAACTGGAGCTTGATCTCACTGG
>NW_007726426.1:573915-578929 GCF_000696425.1 Galeopterus variegatus | reverse complement strand
GTTAGAATAAAAGTGTGAAGTGACATGGGGCAACTCCAGTAAAAATATGAGACAGAGAAAGAAAGAAAAGATAATAAAAAGTTCATCATCAATAAATTACCACGATGGGCAACTGGAGCTTGATCTCACTGGCACGTTCTGGGAAGCAGCATAGAAAACATGCCTTAAACTTATCTCACCTGAGAGAGAAGATGCTGGTACAGCCATATACCATCGTGGGCTGCACGGAGTGGGAGAAGGGCCTTAACCGCCCAGCACTTCCTACCTGTTCTGTGCCTGGGGAGCGGGAGGGCTGTGTTGGGGCTGAGTGGACTCCATCAGCCAGAGACAGCACTTCGAAAAAAAGTAGCAGGTGCTGGCTCTGGAAGTCAGACCCAGTGTGCACTGAAACCACAGAGGTCTAGGGAATACGGGCAGGGCAGCAGTAGTAGCTGCTGCTACAGGGAGACAAGTCAAAAAGGAGGCAAGTGCCAGCACCTCGACGTGGACTATAGTGAACTAGAACACATGGGCTTTAAGTATCCAACATCCAGATACTGACATTTGTTGCTGGTTTCAACCAAACTCCCCCCACAAAAGTTACTTACGTACACTCTCAGCAGCAGCAGCACCCAGATCCCAGAATGATTAGGTGTGGGGAAAAGCTGGATTGCTCTGCTTGATAAAGGGGAGTGGAATTTGAAGTGTCCTAAAAGAATGAGCAAAGGAAGACAGATGCCGAGGAGCTTGGGTATTGGGTGGAGCCTGAGCAGGAGAAAACACTCCCCACTCTGCTCCCACTCCAGGCAGCGTAGCTGCGTAAAAAAGACTGGAGAAAAGAAATACACAAATAGTTTTTTTTAAATGTGGGATGAGCATATGTACATGCAATGAACATCGTCTCCCTCTTTTCTTCAAATTCCTCAGTGAAAACTACATTATCCACTCATGCTTTGTATGAGGTGATTTTAGGGGCACTTAGAAAGTTGCTGAGTTCTACATCTCTCTGAAACAGATGTTGACAAGGGGACAGCTGGCATCCAGGCTACGGCACTGTTCGAGCACTTGCTTATATACTAGAGTTCTAAAACAAGTGACCTGCAGGCTAATTCAGTCTCAGATGTCAATTTTGATGTCTCCCCCTAGATTTTTTTAGAAATTGGGACCAACAGTTTTCATTTGAGAGATTTCACATTAAACTTTGATTTCTGGAAAAATAAAAAACAAAAGTTTTTAACACGGGGATAACCACTTAGCAACAATCAGCTGAACACTATGCATTATGTAGATCACCACAATCCTCACCGCTCCTTGTTGTTCCCAAACATCACACTTGCACTGATTTTTATTTTCATTGCAAAAATGTGTCTATCAAAAATGGAAAAGGGAAAGCCAGTGCTAGCCAGAGTACTGCATGATTCTAGAAAAAATAGGAGAGTGCATACTTCTCTGTGGAAGTGAAGAACAATCCAGTTTAAAACAAAAACTGTGTGTTAACTACGAGGTTTCTGGAGTCCTTCAGGGTGACCTCTGTGCTCAGAAAAGATTAGTCTGATGGTACTTTGGTTGAATATTAATATTTGATAATTTCAAGTTACAAACTTTAAAGCCTAGCTTTTCCTTAAGATTCTCATTTCAGCTTACGAATTTAATTCTGTTTATAATCTAGTAAATTTTAGCAACTGCTTTTAAGGGTACTTAGAGGAATATTTAGCTCCATTTATAAATAGCTAATTAAACCTCTTCAAACATTTAAAAATTCATTTATAAATTTAATATACTTGATTTCCTTTAAGTACTTCAATTGTCTGACTTAAAACCTTCCTGAATAATTAAATAAACCTCTTAAATCAAATGAATTCAATTTATAAATATAGTGAATTAAATTCTTTTAAATATTCCAACACTGTAGATCAATTTAGTAATATTTCAACCTAAAACCAGAAGTCTAAATCAATTATTCAATTATGCTTTTTATATAGGAATTACAAGACTGATCTGCTTAACAGACTAAATTCTCTTAAGCATCATAAAGACTTTAACCAACAAATAAACGCAGATTCCTTTTTAACACAAAAGCATTTTGTGTTAGTTCTTAAATACTTCTATAATTTAAAGCCTCGGCCAGTTAAAAGAGATAATTACTACTTTTCAATCTAATGAACACTGCTATTGATTTTGATAATGACAATCACTGAATTCTTGCTGGCAAAACTGATGAAGATCCTGAGCCCTATTTATAGTCTATATGAGGGACTTCAAACTAAAGTAGGTGGTCACACCAGGTTCGTAACGTCTAAGTCACATTATCACTAAATTTCAAATCAGACTAGAGTCTGTAACTGCCACTCGAGTGGCTATACTACTTGATTAGATTATGTATTTCTTTGGCTTTAAATGTATCTATCTACCTATCTATCTATCTATCTGTCTGTCTGTCTGTCTGTCTGTCTTCCCTTTAAAATCTAAAGGCCTGTGGCATAATGGCAGAAGACCTGTTCTTTTCCTGTATTTCTTACCTCTGCCCCATCATTCTTATGGACATTAAAATGATATTGTCCAAATGGAGTCCTGACATTTCAGGTGCACTTTAGCTATGTGGTCATGATGTCCAAGATAGTTCTACTGACAGAGCTGTCTGGAAAGACTACACCAGTTCCCCTCTACTCATCTGCTCCTGGTAGGAATTTGCTTTGGACACCTGTGAGATATACCACACTATGAGACTGGAAATGCAAAGGCTGTTACCATATGGATTTCAGGCAAACTGTATAAGCATTTAAGTTAAAATGACAGGAGAGGGAGGGATGTACCGTTTAATCATTCTTAACTTTTTGGGGGTCACCAACACTTAGAGGGTCTGATAAAAGTTACAGACTTTCTTTCTTTCTTTCTTAATTTTTTTTTTTTTTTGTGACCAGTAAGGGGATCGCAACCCTTGGTGTGGTGTCGCTTAGAGGGTCTGATAAAAGTTACAGACTTTCTTTCTTTCTTTCTTAATTTTTTTTTTTTTTGTGACCAGTAAGGGGATCGCAACCCTTGGTGTGGTGTCATCCGCACCGCACTCGGCCAGTGAGCGCACCGGCCATCCCTATATAGGATCTGAACCCGCGGCCTTGGCGCTCCCAGCGCCGCACTCTCCCGAGTGAGCCACAGGGTCGGCCCAAAGTTACAGACTTTCTGCATACACAAACACACAAATCCTGTAGCTTATAATTGCCAAACTTTTGTGTCTCCCCTGACATTCACCAATAGATATGAGGTTGAAAACAAAAAAACGAAACAAAACCTTGGCTAGATGGATCTTTAAGGTTCATCTAAAATATAATTTCAAGATACAGGAAGGTTTTAGTTAGGTTGGTTGGTTGGTTGTATTTTTGGATACGTTACTGAAGATGGTATAGGAACAACTTCTCTGGAAATCATTACCTCCAGTGTTCCTCATCTGTCTTAATAATTAAGGACTACTAAACAGCAAGAGGAAGAACCACATGTTTTGTGTATGAATGAAGGAACGACCTCTTAGTATTCCTTTAAACCCCATAATTCAACACATAGCAGATTATGTAGTTTTCCATTAGCTTTAGCAGTTGTCATCCACTCTATGTAATAATATTTACTAAACAGGAATAATTCTATATCATACCACTGTATTTTTTAGAGTCTACATTTTATCTATTAATGTCAATTCTGTTGAGTTTAAATTCCCCACTGATAGTACACGTTTAAAGAAAGAGTTATAGCTACTTTTGATTCTCTTTGTGTCTTCATGTGCTAAAAGCTAAAGGCAAACTTCTAACATGGTTTTACCTTCTAGAGTATTTTTGGAGGTACGGTGAGTTTTTGAAATGATTTTATCTGTAGAGCCCCCAGAGCTAGGGCTTCTGCACTGAACACATTTAAGGTTTAGGTTTAAGCCGGCTGGCTCTCAGAGTAACACAGAAAACAAAGCTCTGATGCATGAGGCCGTCAACAAAAGCAACACGCTTTCTTTAAAGTTTTAGTTCAATAAATGTTTGCCTTATGGAAAAATCTTTTTGCTTTTTGAGACTTTTTCACTCAAACGCTGTCATTTTAGAAGCCTACAAAACTGTTGGGGGTATAGAGAATTAAAGGGCAAGAGGCTTGAACTCTGTGACCCTGCATAGTCAGTTTCGAGACCTCTACAGCAGAGGTAGTGAGGGTCAAATGTAAAACAGGAGGTAGTGAGATTGGAGGGAGTAAATGTCTTTAGGAATTGGGCAGCTACAAAAAAGTGTGGCTCTCAAATTCTAAAATTTGAATTTTAAAAAAATACAGGGGAAAAGAGCTGGTTTAATTCACTGAGAAGTGGATTAAACCAAGAATCCAGAGTGTGAGGTGATTTGTCCCCTCCATTACTAACATTCCTAATCTATAAAAAAAAGTTGGCAAATCTCCATGCATCTTGCAGAAGTGGCCTAAAAGTAAAAACAACTTCTGCCAGATTCCTCAATAATGTTGTACCCAACTCTGTCACTATTTTAGTAAATGTTTCCATTTTATTCCCTCTTTTTTTTTAGGGCCAAGTCCCCTCTTTCAAAACTGCCTATTTTTCACAGAACACTCTGGTTAGCAATTGAAAAAAGATGATTCATTTTTATGTTGCATTAAAACATACCATACCCTAGAACCTAAAGTCAGGATACACAAATTCATAAAATGAAAGCAAAATGACAAGTTACCACAGGAGACAGATTTTAGTCCAATCATATATAAAATCCAGAAGTGATGCTAACTCAGCAATCACTAAAAACGCATTTATTCATCTATTCATTCATCCACTTATCC
The DNA here is from genome assembly GCF_000696425.1 of Galeopterus variegatus. Lineage (NCBI taxonomy): Eukaryota > Metazoa > Chordata > Mammalia > Dermoptera > Cynocephalidae > Galeopterus > Galeopterus variegatus. The sequence goes on along the minus strand of NW_007726426.1, from coordinate 574,141 downwards.
ATTCATTCACTTATTCCGTCATCGTAGACTGAGCTCCTATCATGTGCTCGGCACTGAGGAGGAGGAAATGAAAGAAACAGACACTTCTTTCAGGGAGATGCTTGCTACCTGGAATCTGACAGAGACAGGCTGTTGATCACAAGGCATTGTATTAGAGGATTACATTGTATTAGAGGTGATGTTCTGGGAGCAGAGAGAACCCAGATAAGGGAAGAGATGGGAGCTC
>NW_007726426.1:571370-572826 GCF_000696425.1 Galeopterus variegatus | reverse complement strand
ACTTTTATCAGTACTAATTGGGATATACTTCCTGCCAGGGTTTAGCATTTCCAGATTTTTTGTAAGTACTGATTTAGTGGTGCTGACATTAAGGTTTCTATCCACTGGGTCACATAAAAGCCAACTAAAATGGGCTGCAAGAGGAGAAGAGTGTTGAATATCAAAAGGAGTGGGAGGGCAGAAAGAGGATTGTCAACGTGATTATCCCAGTGTACAGACATGAGGGCTGGTGATGGCTCTAGTTATTATCACAACTCAGTGAAGGTCTACTCAGAGTTTCCACTGAGCTTCCCCCCGATGGGAAAAAGCTCGAGAAGGAGAAGGCTACGGTCTATCTTCTTTGATCTCACACACCCTGAATCAAATATTCCCATGTCAGTAGAAATAGCAGAGAAACAGGCCAATTCCCAAATCAGCTCTTTGAGCCTTTCCTGAGGGCTTCAGATCAATTTGGCCATCCTGGTAAAACCTGAGCATTTCTATAAAAAATACAGCCCCAAAGGAAGACACGGCACTTTAAGGAGGAGAGAGCAAAGGCATGAGGTGATGACCAAGAGCCTAGTTTTCCTAAGCCTACCTTGAATCAGTTACTACCTAGATTCTGCAGGAGCCACACAAGAATTTGAGGGAAGCAAGTGTGGGCACTGCTGGAGAGCAGAGGACAAGGCACACTGGAGTGTCCAGGCCCAAGCAAAGGGGCAGCCACTATTTGACTCTAGTCCGGTGTGTTGCCATAACAGTATGTAGGTCCAGTATGGCCAAATCTTCTGATATCGCAAGAGGAGTGAAAATATACATTTTAATGTGAAATCCCCCAATTTTAAATTGTTGGCAGTAATGTAAGACTCATCCAGGTCAAACAAAATATACCTGGTGCCAGATGCGGTTGAAAGGCCACGGATTTATATCATCTGATCAAAATTTTAAGGCAAGAGTTTACAGATCATCTCAGTAGCAGAAAGAACAATGAAGTAGAAACCCCACTAGAGCTTAGTAGAACTATGCTACTTTTTAACCCATAAGAGCCCTATAAGGCATACCAGCTGGCCTTGGACATAAGTCCTTTTTATGTTTTCTCTTTTCTCAAGGCAAACTTATTTTTTGGTTCAAGATTTCCAAAGAAAACAAACAAAAATGGACCAAGTTTTGATATTGTGGTTTTCCTTTAAAGGTTTTACCCATGTGGCACTATAAAATAGTTTGCATTGGATCTCTATGGTCAGTCTTATTTATTAAAATGAATTTGCTGTTTCTTATTGATAGAAATAAATTTCCTCTGATTCTCAGGTGACTTACTTTCACAGATATTAGGACTGATCTCAATCTCCGAATAAATTTTATAGATAAAATGAGGGTTCTGTAACCTGTCTTTCCTTAGCATTTCCAGAAATGTAAGAACAATTTCATTAGACAAGAATGTTCCAGCTGAATTTCATGATGGTCAAAAAAAAAAAAA
>NW_007726426.1:567429-570942 GCF_000696425.1 Galeopterus variegatus | reverse complement strand
AAAAAAAAAAAAAGTGCAGGGATAGAAATCATACTATAAGCCTGATAGGGCTTTGGAACCACAGGGCCTGTCTCTACAAAGTGGGCAGTCAATGGATAAGGGATGGAAACTGCTCCAACCTGGACAGGCAGGAGTGAAAGCCTTTCCTTCTTAGAGTCTCCAGCAATTCAGAGCACAGGCTCAAGCAGACTGAAGCAGTGGAGCAGGGCAGACTTCTCTATTTATTCGGTAAATATTTATTTGGTAAATATTTATTTAATGCTGACTACAAGCCAGGAGATGACAGTAAATTAAACAAAGACTTGCTGGAGATCACAGCAAATTAAACAAAGTTTCTGCCATAATTTAAAAAAAAGAAAAACTCTAAACAAATACACAAATAAACATATATTATGTCAGACATGCTGAGTGCCCTGTGAGAGAAAGGAGAGAATAAATGGGTCAACGTGATAGTATTAGTTTTTTATTTTGCAAATTTGTTTTCTGTTGCTTATAACAGAATACCTGAAACTGGGTAATTTATTAAAAAATAAAATGTTTTTCTTATAGTTTGGAGGCTGGGAAATCCAAGGTCTAGGGAACACATCCGGTGAGGGCCCTCTCTGGGTGGGAACTCTCTACAGGGTCCAGTGGTGACCAGAGGGCCACACGGCAAGAATGGGCTGAGCAAGAGAGCTCATCTTCCCACTTGTGCTCCTTTTAAAGCCACCGGAACCATGTGTACTGCTCCGTGAATGGATCAATCCCCTCAGAAGGGCACAGTCCTCACAATCCCATCACCTCTTCAAGGCCCCACCTTTTAAATACCACAATTCAATTTCTCACCCCCTTAACACTCTTACAATGGAGATCAAATTTCCAACACATGAACTTCTGGGGGACATATTTAACCCATAGCAGTGACAGAATAATAAGGCTCCTTCAAGAAGTATTTCCTAAGGTCACAAACAGCATTTCCTGGATAAAGGAAGGAGCAAAAAACACGATCACATTCCTGCATTCACATCTTATTTCACCCTGTAGGGAAAAAGAACACCAGTATGAAATCCAGCCAAACTGGTTAAAACTTACATTCTCGGGCCAACTTAGACTCCCTATGTCTCAGTTTCCTCACCTGTAAAATGGAGATAACATGAGCAACCCACCTCAAAGGATTAAACATGAATTATACATGGCAATGACACAACGTGCTGTGCAGAGGGCCGGAAACAGTCAACTCCTGTCAGCCCTATCGCTACTGTCATTGGTACCCAGCACCGTGCCTGCCTCCAAGCAGTTCCTCAGCTCATTTTCCCTCCTCCTCAACCTTAGACTGATGGCACCGAGTGTGTGTGAACATGCTGTCTGCACTCTAAAGCAAGAGTCCTTTAGCAGGAGTGTGTGATACACTGGAGATACGCTGGGGCTAAGGGAAATGAAACTAAAGAGTTCTTTTTGAACTGAAATAAGGAGCAGAGTTAGAGTTAGCTCTTTTCTCTTCCTTTCCATACATATTCATACAGTTAAAATCTGTACACTAATGAAGATTCAGACAGCAACTTTTAAAGGCATTGGATGGACTGTATTATTGCTTGCAGAGAATTTTTCATGGTCAAAATAAAAACTTCCTGTTTCCATAAAAAAAAAACTATGAAAAAATTAACAGTCGTGTTAAATAGCTTTGATTTTTTTCCTTCTTTGAAACGGTATTGCTATTATGAGGCTTTACTTTGATTTATATGGGTTGATGACTGCCAAAAAGTTGAATGTTAAAATTTTCCAATGCAAAAATAACAACTCTAGTGAAATGAATAAAATGTTCCAAACATATATTTGATGAATAAATTCTAACACTAGTTGAAAACTGACTGCCAGATTTTTCAAAGGTTGTTGAAAATGGGTCCCTTTAGCAATGCAGGTAGGGAACAGTAGGGAAACTGATTTCAAATTAAATTTGCAAACTGTTTCTACCACTCCTGGTGCTACTTCTGTGTTTGTTCAGTGCAGACTTGGTACTTCTTTTGTGAAATAGCAGCTGAGGAGACCCTGGCGCTCACCATGGCTGATGAGAAGCCCAAGGAAGGAGTCAAAACTTAGAACAATGATCATATTAATTTGAAAACGGAAGAGCAGGATGGTTCTGCTATGCAGTTTAAGATGAAGAGGCACATACCACTTAGAAAACTAATAGAAGTCTTGTCAATGAGGCAAATCAGATTCTAATGAATGAAGCTGACACACCTGCACAGTTGAACATGAGGACTGAAGATACAATTGATGTGCTCCAGCAGCGACAGAAGGTGTCTACTAAAAAGGAAGCCAAATACTTTGCTCCAGAACTCTGTTCTTACAGACAAAGAATACATTCCCAATTGGAAAACCACAATTTGGTCCCACCACATCCTGATGACTACAATTCTTTAATTTTCCCCTTCCCCATTCCTTTATTATACAAAAATTAACTGGGGACTGTGCATAAGCATATTGCATTTTTTAAAAGTAAATGACCAGTGGTATGTTCTGATTGACATCAGTGGAGATGGGATAGGGAAAAATACTGTTTCTGTAAAAATACCTGCTTTTTCCGTTATTGGCATGCTCCTTCAGCTGTTATCTTTATATTCCAGTAAGTTATTTTGCTGTTTTAACAACAACAAAAAACCCCACATAATAGTCTTTGCATAACTTGTTCAATTGGAGAATTTTTAGGTTTTTCATTTATCATTGTAAAACCAAGGACAATTTTGTAATGTTTCTGTACACAGCTGTTACATATAGGACAATCTTTCTTTAGGCAGGGATAAATTACTCTAAAAAAAAAAAAAGAATCCTAGATAGTTTTCCCTTCAAGTGTCTTGTTGTTTAAATAAATGCCTTGTGTAAAATTAAATAAATAAATTTGCAAACTTATTCCCACAGCTGCTTACCTACATTTGGCCAAATATGAATTTAATTTTTCCTGCTCACCGTTAAAAAGAGTGTGTGTATTAGACTCTTGAAAAACTGCCCCTAGGAAATCTATTTGAGAAATAATAAAAAATAAAGAAACAACCATTAATTTATGAAGAACAATTAATTTGTAGATGTGCAGTACAGCGTATAGCCAGCATATTAGCAAATTTATTCCAATTCTTCCAAATTAACTAAACCTATTAAAACAGAAGCTGAATAAATCACAATATATTACCAAAACTAATGTTTATTCCTAGGCTTAACATATCTGTGGAAAAACTATGCCAGTTAATTTCCATGTGATGTCACAGACAGAAGGAAAACAAGACTGGCATAATGATATTAGCAAATTTATTCCAATTCTTCCAAATTAACTAAACCTATTAAAACAGAAGCTGAAAAAATCACAATATATTACCAAAACTAATGTTTATTCCTAGGCTTAACATATCTGTGGAAAAACTATGCCAGTTAATTTCCATGCGATGTCACAGACAGAAGGAAAACAAGACTGGCATAACGGTGACTTGAAACAATGAAACTGCATTGCCGTGTCAGTTTTCACTACCCAATACCGAAACT
>NW_007726426.1:565444-566773 GCF_000696425.1 Galeopterus variegatus | reverse complement strand
GGTGACTTGAAACAATGAAACTGCATTGCCGTGTCAGTTTTCACTACCCAATACCGAAACTACAGGTAAGATTTGCCCCTAAATAATGATGCTTAGCCTTAAATACATTTTGGAAACATGCTGATGAGTTGTATGCAGACTTTCAGCAATATCCAGTATAAGTTTCTGTGAATCTCACCCTTTGACCATTGCATTTAATGATGTAACAGTCCTCACTCCAACTCCTGCTGTCTCTTACCTTATTCGCCTTTTTTTATTCACAGCACTTTTCTTCTTCTACATGTATGTGTACATAGAGTCGTCCTTAAGCATCTGTGGGGGTTAGTTCCAGGACCTCCCATAGATACCAAAATCCATGGATTCTCAAGTGCCTGATATAAAATGGCATAGTATTTGCATAGGCTACACGTATCCTCCCATATACTTTAAATCATCTCTAGATTACTTACAATACCTAATACAACATAAATGCTATTTGAATAGTTGCGATACTGTATTGTTTGGGGAATAATGACAAGGGAAAAAAAGCNGGTACAGTTTCCTGACAAACTTTAAGTTTATAGCTTTAAACTGAAGTTCCAACATTTTAATAAAAAAAACTAATGGGTTTGTGAAATTGTTCACAAAGGTCAAAACAACAAAAGTTAATTAATAAATTAATTAAAAATGTTATAGGTTTTTGCAATATCCTCTTTTAAAACAAACCCTAACTCTCTCTCTCCTTTGTTCCATTTGGCTTATTTAATAAATTTGACTATATGGAAAAGCATTATTAATACTGAAGGTGTTAATCCAGGAAGAAATAAAAGTAACAACTAACCATTCTCGCCTCTTAGGTGGAGAGCCTAATATTTATGAAAAGCCTCATTTTTCACAACCTTTTAATTTTTCAGCTTCCACTGAGAAAATGCCTTCATGTTTCTCTTCTCCTAATGTTCCTCCTATTAAACATTGTGTTTCTACAGGTTATAGAACGTTGTTAACCGATTCTCCTAGAATTACAGATGCTCAATCTGGTGCTGGCAAGCCAACTACCCATTCACCAACCATTAGTTGAGATCCTTGAACTTTATCTTTTGTTTTCTTTAGCAAATTTTAATGATTCCCATTTAACCAATATGCCATCAATTTTTTTACCTTTTATTCCAACATGTTTACAGAAAGAAGCTCATGCATGGGACGGAGTCTCTTCTTGAGCAGGTTTTCCCAATTGGTTTAATTGTGGTTTTAAAAATAAAACTTGCATTTTATTATAACAATTATACTTAAAATTTATGTGATATTTCTATTTCTAGCCCTGGTAATGATTATAGAAATTATTTAAATAAT
>NW_007726426.1:544100-565434 GCF_000696425.1 Galeopterus variegatus | reverse complement strand
TCCGGTGCAGGGGTGACACTGAGGGTTGCGATCCATTGCCGGACACGGAAAAAGACAAAAAGAAAAAAAAGAAAAATGTACATTTATTCCCTAATTATGAGCCCATATCTTTCTACGCCAGGTACTCTTAAAGCAAGACACTACTGCAGCTTATCAAGAAGAAAAAAATAAAAGGTCATTAAGCCTTTATGTGGGTATGTGTGTACAGGAGAAAAGGGATCACAGAAATGTATCTCACATCCTCATGACCAGTGAGCTCATCTTTAACAGCTCTGGGCCAACAACTTAAAATCCCAATGCACTAAAATGCTTGCAGCCACACAAACTGGCCCAGAAATCAAAAGCATGCCATTGAGACATTAATGTACTGAGCAGGCTTCCTGAAGGTGACCACCTCTCACCTCAGAGTATTCATCCAGCCACAGTCACAATTTCCTCTATTTATGTTCACCCTATTTTTCTCTTCAAAAGCAAAACGCAAAATACTTAACCTGAACACTCTGAATTATAAATATAGTTCCAAAGTACAAAGTTCTCCCTCAAATAGGTGGCCAAAATGCCTTTTCTCTCTCATTGTGAGTTAATCTCAAATCATCTATTTTTCCAGTTTTCCTATAAAGAAATATGAACTAAAGTCTCATATAATAAAAATGATCCTCTAATCTGAGTACAGTCATTAACCAGCTGCATGTGCTGGGGCATGTCATTTATATTCTCAGAGCTTCAGTTTCCTTATCTGTTCAACAGGGCCAATGCCATGCACAATTGTCAAAGTTTAGAGTTGTATGCAGTCTTGAGTGTGCTTTCTGGTATGTAGTACTGTGCACAGTGTCAACAGAGGTAGTATTTTACACTTTACACACAACTGCAACAAGCAAAATCATGAGTAGCATTTTCCTCTATTATAAAAATATAGCTATGCCTTTGTGATCTGAGTTCTGTGGCCTTACTCAGGGGTGAGAAGGGCAACAGGCAACAAGAGAAGAAGGTGGTGTTCCTGCCCTCTTACTCCTATCCAGGTTTGGGTTGAAACAACAAAAATGGTTTGATTTGGGAGAGGGGATACTTAGTCTTCCTTCAAATGACAAGGGATATAATGTGGCCAAGTAAACTTTCCAAATAAGGGTGCCTGGAAAGAGTGAACCAAATCCTGCAGCCCTGACAAATGATCATGGTGCCTAACTTGCCTTTAAAATGGACCACATTGACTTAAATAATCTTTCAGTGGCCACCATTGTAAATAAGAGAAAACGACACATCATAGAATAACAGAAACGTATAAGGTCTATGGAACCTATGTAGAACTCTAGGAAGATCTCCACCCCAATAACAATTAGTATTGGGCATCTTTCCACTTTGGCAAGTAGGGGTTTAGACTCAAATATGAGTTTTGAATTATGAGAAAGTATAACATTCATGCACCCAAATGTGATAGAACAGATTCTTAGTCACCATTCAAATGGAGGACCTGTACTAACTGTATGAGAATTTTACTCTTTGAGTGTGCAGAAGTGTCCTCATTTCGCTGGAGTGATAACATGGCACCTTCAGCATTGCTGTATCATGCCTTCAAGGCCTTAGCACACTCCAATGTCCAATCCTGGTGACAAAGCACTGGGACACAGTCACCAGCCTCCTCAACAGATGAGCTGCAGCTCCCCTGCAAAGCAACTAGTTAACCATTCTAAATTCCAGTCATCAAAGAAAGTTTTTGGCTTAACATGAACTTCAAAAAGGTGAGTCACTCTTTTTTTACAGTCAGCAAATTTCCTCTGGGTAGAAAGAGAGGGAATGATCACTTATGCTGCAATGCTGAAAACATGGGCTCTGAAATGCCTGTTTTGATGCCTTTCAAAACAAAAGGATTGGAGTAACTGAAGCCATATTTGTCAAAAGTCACTCTCCAGGGTGACTACACCAGCATCATTACCATCATCACCTTTAAGTGGACTGTATTCATGTACCAGTCATTGCCCTAAGCACTTTGTAAGCCTCATCTCATTTAGACCTGATCACAACTCACTGATACTACTATCCCATTGCTCCAGATGAAGAAATTCAGATATAAAGAGATTAAATAAACTAGTTGTTGAAGAAACAACTAGTAAATGGCAGAGTTGAGGCTCCAGGACCCAAGTTCTGCACCTCACTTGCATTCCTCCAGCATCCCAGCAGGGCATCTCTGGGCTTCTGCTTTTCAGTCAGGCCTATGAAATCTGAGTCCTCAATGAGCCATCCTATCTTTTGCTCTTATACCACTTCTGCTGGTTACACTGTAATTACTAAATCTCCCACCCATATCAATCCTGATCCTGGCAGGAAAACAGAAACTATACCAAATGTCTCACCAGACAGCATTTGATATAAGAAATTAGGTAAATAGGTGTTGCGAAACTGAAAAAGTAAACATGGAATACTGAGGCAATGCAGAAATAAAAATCAAAGGAAGCAACAACCACTCCTAGGGAACATAGCGAAGAGAAGAGATAATTAGAATCCAGAAGCTTGAGAAGGGACTCTGCAGAGATGGGCAGCAGACTTCTGAGAGTGGGTGTTGCCCAATTGGTCTGAGGTGAGCCAAAGCAAATAATCTGGAGACTGAAACTATCACTCCTGAGTAAAAACAGGAACAGTAAAAACATAGGAAGGAGCAAATCCTTCTTCCTTCTTTCAGTCTCCCTTTAGTGGCCCTACAGGCTCCCTCTAACTGGGAGCCAGCTCCAAGGACTCTAGTCCAAACACTAAGTCTGTTGTGGAAGGGTGGGTTTGAAGTTGGAGACGAAGCTTATGTACTAACCAGCACACATCCTATCTGGGCACACTGGTAAATGCACCAGACAGAGAGCCTGCAGGAGCTCATCACTAATCATCCTGTCCCTTTGCCTAATGATGAAGTGTGACCCATAATGATACCAATTGAAAAGACTCTCCTCATTTCATCTAGTCCCCACTGAATGGCTCCACGAATGGAAGAAAACCAGTCTACTTTTGAGGTCCACAATATGTGAATATTGAATCAAGAATTGTATTACATGCATCCTAACATTTAATCTTTAAAGAGCCATCATTTGTGCTATCATGCAACATAGGCATTCATAACAATCACTGTGCTATGTAAAATCACATTGTAAAAACCACAGGGCTAGGGCCGGCCTGTGGCTCACTTGGGAGAGTGCGATGCTGATAACACCAAGGCCATGGGTTCAGATCCTATATAGGTATGGCCAGTTCACTCACTGGCTGAGCGTGGTGCTGACAACACCAAGCCAAGGGTTAAGATCCCCTTACCGGTCATCTTTTGAAGAAAAAACCAACCAACCAACAAACAAAAAACCACAGGGCTCATGGGAAAACTTGGGTTAGGACTACAACACTACAAACTATTGTCAGTGACACAGAGGAACCTAATAAAAACAGTAGCACAGTTTTATACATATTAAGTGATTTATAAGTACATAAACACTACAGTAAAAAGGTATAGAACTTTATGTTGAAAAAGACCTGAAGTTTGCTTATGGAAGTAGTTGTCGGATGGACTGCAATTTGTGAGTTAATGGGAAACAGTGAAAGGAGGGTCATCTCAAATGGGAAGGACAGTTGTTATACTAGATGTGGGGACTGTAGCTCATGACACACGTAGAGAACTGAGGCAGCTGGTAGATGTCTGAGAACGTGTGTGTTTTGCATTTCATATGCAGCTATGTAGAGCTGGTTGCAGCTTTCTGTGTTCACCTAATGTTACTTGAGGACAAAAATCTCACATAAGCAAATGCAAAATCCATATTATGATCAAATTGCTCCCTAATATATTAATCATATTGGAACATATTATTAATTTCAAAATAATCATTATAACAAAACTGATTATATCCTGTAGGCCAGTTAGTATTATCACCACTTGCAAAGGTGAGAAAACTGATACAGAAAGAGTAAACATCTTGCTTAAACTTCTTTAAAACAAACAAACAAAAAAAAGGCATTCTCCCTTTCTTGAGCCAGCACTATATTTTCTTATTTAAGACACATTACCTAACAGTATGAGGTCAAAGCAGCAGAACCTGAGGGCAGCTTTCAGCACAGTTTTGCCAGTGACCTTTTGCAGGTGGTATAAGTGCCCAGGACGAAATGGCTGGTGATCTCAATCTTCCTTAGGTCAATGTTAAATGCAGAGATGCTGAGCAAAGGATTTCATATGTTTCCTGTACTTTCTCATAAATGCATTTCTACACCTGAGTGACAGTGATCCTCAAAAGATGTTTGATAGTACTTGAAACCCATGGAAATAAATTTCCCAACCTCCACTGTCCGGAGCCATAGAGCCCGGCTGTTGCCTAAGAGCCTGCCTGCCTGTCTGGAGCCAAAGAGCCCACCCAGCTATTGCCTCGAGGCCTCAGAGCCTTGTTTGCTGTTATCTTCCGTCCCTCCCTATCCTGTGCACTATGGGTGTAGGTAACTTTACAACTTGCCATAGATAATGGGAATGTTCCATTTACCGGAACAACCCACCCTGTGGTTTTCTCAGTAAACCATCTGCATACTTAATTATCTGCTGATTCCCTCCTGCTGTCTATATAAACTGTGACCTTCTGGCTAATAAATGAGACTTGATCAGAATATTCTCTTGTCTCAATTTCTCACGTCTCTTGTTCCATCCCATTCCCACTCCCCCTCCAGGGTCTGCGTTGAATATCCCGTGGGTCGGGACACTCCACAGTCTGGAAATACAATATAACATGAATTTCTAAATCTATTGTTCCATCCTCTGCCACAGTGATCTTTTCTAAAATGCAGAAGTCAATAATGTCATTTCCAAGCTTAATATGATGGTTCCCCACTGCCCAAAAGATAAGGTCCATAACCCTTTAGCACGGAGGATGGGATCCTCCTAGATGTAGCACCTGTGGACACATCCAGCTTCATCTCCGGCTAAGCCCCCACCTAACCCATGCTTTGGTTACCTGCACTACTTGCTTTCCCACATGTACCAGGTAATCTCAGAGCTGCATGAATTTGCTCACACTAATCCCACAGCTGAATGCCTGTGTCCTTTCTGCCTGCCTGCTGAACACCAACCCACCATTTGCTCACAAGCTGCTCTGATAGGAAATTCTTTCTGGTCCCCTCCCCATCTTCTGAGGCAGAATGAGCTGCCACTCCTTTTGTGGGGGCCCTACCGTACCCTATGCTAACTCCTATGATATAGCACTTTGCCGCTCTGCTGTACATAATTGTGTGATGGGCCCCCCACACACCTTTTTTTAAACTACAAGCTATCTCAGGGTATTGGCCATGTCTGAGTAATCTCTGCATCCCCAGCACCTAGCTCATTGCCTCATAAATAAATATGTCACAAATGTATAAGGAGTGATGAACAAATGGCTACAATGATATCATGACAAGAAAAGAGGGCAGTAATACAGATCAATCTACCTTTCCTTTTCTCCACCTGAAATCTGGAAAAAACCCTCAGTTCCACTAAATAAGTTTCTGTGTAGAGTAAAACCTACTGAACTGGTAAAGGTAGGTGATTACTACACGTGTCAAATGATTTTGCCAAGATAAAGATGGCCTGGGTACACCAAGGGGGAAGATTCTTAAGGACAGGAAACCCAAAGATGCTTTGCACTAAAGGCATATTGAATTAAACATATAGTACCAAGAGGTGAGGATTAGACTACAGAAAATGCTCTCTGGCTGAATTGCTAAATGAGGCATCTGCATAAGAAGCTATGGAGGAACAGTGCTGTGAGTAATAAACACTTCTTTACAGAATCTGAGGAGTGTAAGAAAACTTCTCCCTGGTAGTGTGAGGTTGACCAACTCTGTTTAAGTAAAAGCAGCCAGCATCCTTTCCACACTGAGGCCGACTTAAATCAAAATACCATGACAAGTTTGTAGACACATCTATGATGTTATAACTGACACGGATGGCTCAGTGGCTTGCACGCCTGGAGTTTTTCTGGATCTACACTTGTCAAGAATGTATTCAAAGGTGGCTCCTGTATTCAAAGGTGCCTCACTGTCCCTGGGCAGCAGTGGCACAAATAATTAATCATATGATGGTAAAAAAAAAAGTGCAGTCCCAAGGTATGCTAGGGCATGACCTTCTTGAAAATGCACATTCTAAAAAATGTACCCAACAAAAGCCTACCTTTCCTCCCCATTTGGGTTGGGCATTTCTTATCATGAAGAAAAGTTAAATCCTGAGTCATTTTCTGACAGTTTAATACCTAAAAGGCAGATAACCCATCTTCCTTAGGAAAAATGGCCACGCTCAAACTCAAGGTCTCTTTTTCCAAGTTTCTAAGGAAGATTTTCATGGCACATCTCACGGTCGCCTCAAATTTCTTATGCCCCAAACATCCTTCATTGGTTTTCTTCTCGCAAATGTGCCACCCTGCCCAACAGCCCAATTTCCTATGATTGTAATTATCAGCCTAGCTAGATTCAATAGTTAAAATCCTCAAATCAGCTGAGGCCCCCTCCACCTGGAAGCAGGCAAGATGACACAGCCAGGGTCGTAGGCAAGGAGCTGAGGGACACAGCCCCCTCAAAAGCAGGCAAGAGAGCATGATGAAAACACCACTTCTGCGTGGGTGGTCCACCACAGCCACCGACACAGCTGTTTTTAATTTCCTATTTCATATATTTCTGTTGTACTCTTTATTTCCAACTTATATTTGATTTTGGTTTAGTCTGCTCTACTTTTTCTATTTTCTTAAGATAGAAGTTTACATGACTGATTTTAGATTTTTCTTATTTTTAATATAGGTGTTTACAAGTATAAATTTTCCTCTAAGCACTGCATGAGCCCTGCATCCTATAAATTTTGATATGTTGCACTTTGATTTTTATCTCCAAGTCCTCTCTAATTTCCCTGTGATTTTTCTTTTTACCCATTGCTTACTTAGGAGATTGCTGTTTAATTTCCACACATTTATGAGTTTTCTAAATTTCCTTCTGTTATTGTGGTCATATTTTCTGTGATCATAGTCTTTTTTTTTAAAAAAAAAAAAAAAGGAAAAATTTAAACAAACAAAAAAAGTTCATGGAAAGATTTCCATTATCTTTCAATTCTATTTCTCCACGAACTTTCTGAAGTGCCATTGTGTTTATATTGTTTTATTGATTTTTTATGCAATTTATGTTGCTAAACTTAGATATTTAATTTCTGTTCTTGATTTCTTTTTATTTAAGATAACTTGATTTGCTTAGAAATGAATATGCCTTTGAAAAACTTATTCATCTTCCTCTGTTGAAATTAATTTTATATTTGACTGCTTTTGGAAGATTTTAGAGAGCTATTTCAAACAATTGTAGAGATTATAAAATAAATAAATTTTAGTAAGTTTTACATCTCCAGTTTTTGTGAAAATTAGAAGCCCTATATTTTCTATAGAGTATCTTCTTATTCATCTGTTATTCAATTTATGCATTTGTTATTTGAACAAACGTGCATATCCTTGTTATATTTTTAAAAATTTAAAAAATAATAAAAAATAAATGGTTATTTAAAAAATCCTCAAATCATTCTTCACTCTTATTTATCCCCTCTGTCACCAAATCTCATCACTTCTTTCTTTAAAATTTTAATAACAGACCAAAAACATCTAAGCCTTCTCCTGACCATGCTTTCAAACCAAAGCATACATTACAGAGTTGGCTGACTATTTTCCAAAGTCCATGTCCCCTTTCTGTAGTGTAGGGTTGTTGGCAGGAAGTGACTGCCCAGGCAGATGTTATTTCTTACCCCCAGTACTTGCTGTAAGGTGTGGTAAGGAATTAGTCCTAGACCACAGAATGCAAGCAGAAGAGGTATGCACCACTTCCAGGTCAGGCCCATGGAAAACTCTCCACAATGCCCCTTTATGTTTGTCCCTTCTCTGCTGGCAGCAGTAAAATTTGGGGTCGTATGGGATGGAGTCAAAAAATGCAAGTTGCCTAGATTCAGAACAACTGTGTGACCATAAGTTACCCTGTGTTTAGTAACACCCACATTTACTGATATATGAAGGAAAAAACTGCATTGTTCTAAGCCACTAAAATATTGGAATTTGTTTTTTAAAAGCACGAAAAGCAAGATTAGAAATATTTAAGGTTATAATTAAAGCCATCACCATGCGCATGATAATGAGGGCTGTGGATCTGCCCTCGATCATAGAAATCAAACCTCCCACAGCATACTACTGCTCTTTGAAAATAATTATAACATAATTATGTTCTATTTACTAAAAATAGCCACCATTTTATTGACCTCTTCCAATGTGCTAGGCAAGGATCATCCTATGTGTTTTATGGATTTTAATCTTATAAAAATCCTATAATGTAGACATGGCTACAATGCCTCATTTTGTAAACGAGAAAGCATCAAGGTAAAAGGTAAAAGCCTAGGTCACACGGCTGGAAAGTCGCCCAGCCAGAACTCAAGCCCAACTCTCTCATTCTTCAAGGTTCATGTTGTTTGCTACCCTGCCTTCTTTAAGGAAAAAAAGCAAGCAAGATAAGAATATTTTGAATGGCTCTTGCTCTAGTTACCACACGGAACGCTGCATTTTACAATATGAATGTAAATTTATTTTCTGCCATATATAATAGGCAACTTGGTATCTTAGTTAACACTATTAAAGAGCTATATAGGTCTAACGTCAGGGTTCCCCAGTCTGATCTCAGCAGCCAGGTAGCAAAGATATCTTTCTGTTGCTCATTTCTGCCTTCCATCCTTCAACCCATGAGGACCCCACATAGAAGCCTCAGATGTTACATCTGAACCATTTCTCATCATCTTTTAATTCAACCATGAGTTTCAGATTCAAGATTTCAGATGTAGTTTTCAAAATAGTAAATCCTCCCTAAAGGGGGGGTAATGGGGAAAGTGTTAAATTAACTGTTTCATCTTGCCTTAATTTTCTTTCTCTCTTCAAGAAAATCCAGATGATGGTTAGTTTGCATCATGTCTTCTAACCATCTTAAGAAATCTGTCAGATCCCAAAATAAATCTACCATCACATTTTTTAAAATTAACAATCTTTATGTAAACTGCCTTATTTATGACTGATCACTTTCTAAATTACAGGCTGATGGGACATCTATCAGTCAATGACTCTCCCTATTCAGTGCAACTTATCTTACCAATTGTGCCCGACTAAGCATTTCCCAGCAGAATAACAGGGAGCCAATTTGTGAAACAGGGTAACCAGAGATGGCAGAGGTTGACTGTCAGAGGGCACTGACCTCTGAACCCATGAGAGGATCTAGTCAGGTATTTTATGTGCCAACCTTGGCAAAAAATGTAACTTCCCGAGTTAAAATGAAGACAAAGACAAATTAGGCAATTCCACGAGAGTACTGATTTTTTTTCCTATTGCTATGGTAACACTACTCCATTTTAGGACAGGGAAAAAGAAAGAGTGGGCTTTAAAAAATAAGCTATAAAATTTGTTAATGGTGTATCAAAAAGGACTTTAAAAAGATATTCCTTTTAATTATTTTACTGCTAGGAATTTATCTAAGAGAAATTGTCTGATAAATGTTCAAAATACATATGTATAAGATATTTATGATACTTTATTAAAGAGTTATATTGGAAAAATCTAAATATCCAACAATTATATAAATTATGTTATATTCATAAGGTGGAATTCCAGAGGGCAATTACGAGTTAGGATACAGACAAATATTTATTGACATGGATGTATGTTCATTGTGACAGTACACAAGTTACAGGATAGTACATATCATTTGATTCCATTATAAAAATGTCCCAGAGAAAAATGTCTGAAGATATTTACATCAAAATACTAACAGCAGCAGTGATTTCTAGTGAGAGTAGTTTTGGGGTAATTGGAAAAGTTTGCCATGTGCTATTCAGTATTTTCTATGATGATTTTAAATTATTTGCACAATAAAAATAGAGAAAAATACAACCATGGCTGATTGTTTTATCAAAAATATCTGCTACCCCTCCCTACAAACCCTTGTCTGGTGTATCTTCTCACAGGAAGAGTATAATTCTTGTTCCCACAGACATCAGGCTTAACTATGTGATGTGCTTTGACTAAAAAGCTAAAAAACAAAATGTGGGTGGAAGGGACGTGTGCAACTCCCAGCAGACACTGTAGGGGCTATCGTGCAGTTCTACCAATTTTTATTTTTCTTCACCCTGATACAGGGATGTTCTAGGTAGGAGCTGCTTCTTCAGCCCAGATAGCAAAATGGAGAAGATGTGAAGCAGCTGTGAGCTGACCTGCGGCAGCCATAACATGAGTAAGAAATAAATCTTGGGTTGTCCTAAGCCACTGAGATGTGGAGGCTGTTTGTCACCGCAACATCATGTATGTTAAGCTGACTGATACAGCATCTTTCCTACCACCCTTGCAACAAGATCAAACTAGGTATAAGTGTCATAGCCCCTCAGTGACCTTTCCCTGATTAGTTCTAGAGTCTCATGATGTGGAGGCTGTTTGTCACCGCAACATCATGTATGTTAAGCTGACTGATACAGCATCTTTACCACCACCCTTGCAACAAGATCAAACTAGGTATAAGTGTCATAGCCCCTCAGTGACCTTTCCCTGATTAGTTCTAGAGTCTCATGTTTAACTCAAACCTCTGTGCTAAGTGTATTTTAAAACTGTTATTTGTGGGAGAGTTTATGGCTCTAAGACTTCCATGCTCCCTCTCTAAGTCATGTTGATCCCTCCACTGCCTTTCAGGACTGTTTCTTTAGGCCCCATTATCCTCTTTGTAATTCAGGCTTGGTCATTTCATGTCTGCATGTGGCAGCCATAGCCAATGGTGCTACCTTTCAATCCTCTTTCTAAATTTTTTAATTTTATTTTTAATTGATAAGTAATAATTGTATATATTACATGTATGTATGTGCATTATATGTATGTATTATATTATTTGTGGTACAATGTGATGTTTTGATGTATGTTCACACTGTGGAATGAAATTTTTTAATTTTATTTTTAATTGATAAGTAATAATTGTATATATTACATGTATGTATGTGTATTATATGTATGTATTATATTATTTGCGGTACAATGTGATGTTTTGATGTATGTTCACACTGTGGAATGATACATCAAGCTAATTAAATTCATTACCTCAAACACTTATCTTTTTTTGTGGTGAAAACACTTAAAACTTACTATTTTAATAATTGTGAAATATACAGTACATTATTTTGTATCATAGTCACTCAATCAACCATCTTTATACACTGTTGCAAGCTTCATCTTCCTTAAACACTGCTTTGCAATCAGGCCACTGATGGATTCTTCAAATTCACTACCCTCCTAACACGAACTCTCACAGCACCAGCCAATCTACCGCACTTATTATTTCCTCTGCACACCTCATAAATTCCCAGAATCAAGGTGACAATGATGACATAAGAAGCCTGAACCCTTCGGAGAAAGCTTATTCCGGTGGTGGAATGAAGGAATAATTGCATGGATGATTCTAATACGCTGCAATACAGGTAGCAGTGTTGAGGTCAGGTGGCAAAGTAGACAGAGTGACAAGAAATGATAATCTCTAAATATGGCCATAAAAAATTCCTCTCATCCCTGAACACACAAGACCTGTTTCCTTTTTCTTAGAACCTGGGCTTGGTTTGTGACTTGCTTTGACCAATAAAAATGAGGTGAAAGTGATGTTCTGAGACTACCAAGACCATAAGAGACCTGGCAGCTGCCCCTTTCTCAGAGCCCAGCCACTAAGCTGTAAGAAAGTCCACAAAAGACTACTGAAGGACGACAGGCCACATGCAGAGGGGCCCTGAAGGATGAGCAGCCACTGTGGACCTACCTGCTCCAATCAAGTTTCCGGCTGAATTCCACCTCAGTGACACCAGCCAAAAGCCCAAAGAACAGAGTAGGTAGGTGCCCAGCCCGAGCCCAATCAACCCAAAGACTTGTAAGGAAAAATAAATTGTAGTTCTATGGAATAGATTGTTTCACAGCCATAGATAACTAGGACAGTAGGTATTCTCCTTACTGCTGCCCTGAGTATAAGTCCACCCCTGCCTTTTAGGGGGCGGTGGTTTATGGAGCCTAAGAGATAGTATTCTTGGCACAGTAGTAGCACCAGAGTGCACATAGGTGACTAAAGAGGCCATGAATTTAAATGGTGCGAAAGGGGGTGTGGGTGCACATGAGGTGGGAGAGGAAGAAGACGGAAGATACTATGTAATAAGTATTGCTAATAGACTGGCCTAAAGACATAAGTTGATGAAAACCAAAGGGTAGTGGAAGATCACTGCTGAAGATGTGGGCAAGAGCCTGCACAATTTGAGTTATTTTCAGAAAGAGTCAGACGGCATCAATAATGACTAAATCTATTCCCACCCCTCACACCCATCATGCTCTGGTTTATCAGGAGGGGACATAAATATATCACAGGCCGAAGCACAAACCTACAACATTGGAGCACTTAAGCCCCAGGTGGCAGAGATAGCTAGTTGATCTCCAAACTTCGTTCTTCCTGTTCCTGGGCACATAGTCAGACCACATTCCCCAGCTTTCCCTGCAATCAGGTGTGGCCATGTGACTGAGTTCTTGCCAATAGAATGGGGACAGGAATGGTGAACACCACTTCCTGGCCTGGCCTTCAAAAGCCTCCATGCTCTCCCCTTTACATGGCAGTCACAGGTTGACAATGGCAGAGCCTCAAGAAGGACCACCTGTGGGTCTCTGATCTATTGCTTAGATGTCAGCCACCACCCAAACCAGAACATCCATTTTGGTGACTGAAAAAGTGGTGCCCTACTGAGATTTGGGCATTTACCTTCTATGATAGTTTATCTTTTTTGCCCTTCTAATACGTCTAAGCATCTGTAACTGAGAATGTCCTTCAGTGCAAAGATATCCAACAGGAGGTCTCCAGATGCTTTGGAAAACTCTGATATAGTAAAAGTCTTTAACAATATTCAAAATGCCTTATGGAAATTCCACATTTAGGTTTACAGGCTAATTAAAACATCAAGCATCTCTGCTTTTGGCCTGGGATACATCACCTCAGCACAAAAGCACTGGCAATCTCATAACAGTGAGGAGCTCTGAGCTGCAGGTATCACAAAATAGCTATCGCTTTAAAACACAGCTTCTTTAGTCAACAAAATCTTTCATTATACAAAATAATAAGAGTGATACCTGGTAGTATAAAGATCTGGAACCACTGCTATCATATTCTATATATGTACAGCTGGCTCCCTTCATGTTTCCCCCCGCCCTTGAGAAAAATGGGCACCACAATAGTAAACTATAAAAACAGGTTCAAAGATTATTAAGATATCCATGAATGTTATTTTATCATTTTGAAATAATCAAGAATAATTCTTGGCCACACTATTAATTCCGTTGGATCACTTCGGCATCGTATGTTACTTAAAGTTACTTAATCTTTCTGAACTTCAGTTTCCTCAATGCAAAAGGGAGCTTCTTCCATTTACCTGCAGTGGCTCTCAAGCTTGGGGGTCATCAGCATCAGCTGGAAGGTTTGTTAAAGCACACTGCTGGGCCCCACCTCCAGAGCTTGCATTCATCTGGGGTGGGGCCCAAGAATTTGCATTTCTAACAAGTGCCCAGGTGTATGAGTCAGGGTTCTCCAGAGAAACAGAACCAGCAAGGAGTGGGCGAGAAAGGGAGGAGTGGGAGGCAGAGGGTGTGGGGGAGGTTGATTTTAAGGAACTGGCTCCCAAAATTGTGGGCCTGGCAAGTCTAAAGTTTGCCTGACAGCCAGCAGTCTGGAAATTCTGGCAGGAGTCAGTGCTGCAGTCTTGAGTCAGAAGGCTGTCAGGAACAGAATTCCTCCCTCTTCTGGAGACCTTAAAATTTTCTCTTAAGGCTTTCAATTGATTGAATGAGACCCACCCAGATTATGGAGGGTATTCTGCTTCACTCAAAGTTTACTGACTTAAATGTTAATCACATCTGAAAAACACCCCCACAGCAACATCTAGACTCATGTTTGAATAAACAACTGGGCACCCATGGCCTAGCCAAACTGACACCTAAAATTAATCATTACACTAAGTGATGCTGAATTCCTGGCATTACTCTGAGAGCCACGCCCTATAGGACTGTGGTGGAGATAAATCAGCTAAGAGAAGTGACATCATCTGATAGTACAGGGTTTTCCACTGCAATCGCCTCTTCTACTCCTTTTTACAGGCCTTTTAATGTTGAATCAACGAGAGAAACCAAGTTTTCACTCCAAATATCTGAGTGTGTTGTTTGAAGAGAATGTGTAAAAAAATACCTTTGCATTGCTTCCTAAACTCAAATAAGCAATTTCCGGAATAGCCAGTTGTTTGTCGAGCCTTGACCCCCTTCTCTGCTCCCTAAGTATAAAAACCAAGTTTAATTGTTACTGAAATCACCATTCTCAAATTTGACAGACACTAAAACGTTAGTATGGTTTTCCATCCACCCCTAAGATTTCTGAAACCTTCATGAATATAAATTTAGAAACCATAACTTCAAAATTAATGCTGGTATTCTGACCAGACACTTAATAATTACACGTTACATAAACATGATGAATAGTTTTGTATGCTGAAAAGTTGTAAAACGATGATATAAATGAAATGCTAATTATTCTCTTTTAAGAGAGTTGTTTCCTACTAGGATTACATTCTTGCTTTTTTGACACATTTAAAAAATCTGCACTTCACAGCAGTTAGGAAATAGCAAAATTTGGTTCTGATTTAATCAGATGAGAACTAATTCAGCTTCAGGCCAAAATGACACTTGATGGGAGAGGTTGGGAGGCTTTCACACCACATTTTTAAAAAACATACAAATTTCTCTCACTCTTTCCTTGAACTTTCACTCTGCTTGAGACTACTCCTAGATTTTAATTCCTTATTCTCCCAAGGGTAGAGAAAAGACATCTAATGTATTTGAATGTAAGACACCTTTAGTAAGGTTTTTATGATACTCAAGGTTTTTAAGAAACATCTTTAATAAGGTTTTTATGACCGAAGTTCTATCACACTAAAAACAATCTGGATATCTCACATCTAAATTCATTATTACTAAGTTCCACAAATTATGATCCACAAAGTTCCTTATTACAGGCATTAGAAAAATAAATAAATAAATCTAATGGGGGAAACTCTAGGCTAAACAAGCTCCTTTATTCTAGAAAACCTCTGATATTTAAATATGCTACTATGCACCATGAAGTTTAAAACGTGTGCACGCGCACGTGTGTGTGTAAAGTATTCACTATTTCCCAAACTTATTTCTTCATCAACACCTTTTGTTCCCTCCTCAGAGCATCCCTCCTCTCAGGATTGGGGTTCGACTAAAACATGTTAGAAAATGGTTTAAAGTTGTATTCAGGAAGAACTAACACTAACAGTTGATAGACTTCCATTTAGGGAAATGCTTGTAAATATCAGGCTCTCTGTACCTGAATAAAATCCAGGTCAGTAAGGCCAACTCTTCCACCAAGGAAGGAAGTAGAGCCTAAGCCTTAACAGTAACTCTGCTTCTTCAGTTCTCCAGCATTCCAAAAAAAATATTTCCTTATAATAATGGTATTTCAAATCAGTGTGGAAAAATGGTATGAAAACTGCTAGACACCCTAGAAAGAAAACTAATGTAATGTGATAAAAGAAACCAAAATAACAACAGTAGTCATTTCTAGGTTGTTAAAGATTACAAGAGATTTTTCTTCTTCATGCTGTTCTGGATTTTACAAATTTCCTAAAATGAGCTATACTTTTCTAATCAGAAGATAAATATAAATATCCTTTTAAAAGGTAGTCTAATGTACTTTCTTCCCAGGGGAACTTTTATCATGTAAACATTCACAATGTCATCATTTTCATCTTCATAATCAACAGGAGAATATAGAAAACCTAGATCAGAAATTAAAACTAAAACATGAAAACTGACCAAAAAGTGCTAAACTTGCCTTTGGTTTCACTGTCAAAATACATGAGCTGCCATTCACTAAGAAAGGAGAACCTTCACTTTCACAAGAGAAGTGCGGCAGACCGAAAACTGACCAAAAAGTGCTAAACTTGCCTTTGGTTTCACTGTCAAAATACATGAGCTGCCGTTCACTAAGAAAGGAGAACCTTCACTTTCACAAGAGAAGTGCGGCAGACGATAAGAAAGCTTTACTTTTACCTAACTAGATTGGGGAAGGGGCAGGGACAGAACTATAGTCAATAAATCGCTTCCACAACAGTCATTTCTAGAATGGTTCCTAATGCCTGTAGTAGGCTGAATAATGCTCCCTCCCCTATGTCCAAATCTCTGGAGTCAGTGAAGGTGACCTTATATAGTAAAAAGAAAAAAAGGATTCTGCACATATAATTAATTTAAGGATTTTGAGATGGGGAGATTATCTTGGATTTTCTGGGTAGACTAAATGCAATCGTGTGTGCCTGTAAGAGGGAGGCAGAGGGAGATGTGACACAGACAGAAGAGGAGGAGGCCTGTGGCCACAGGGGCAGAGACTAGAGTGATGTGGCCAGAAGCCAAGGAATGCCGGTGGCCACCAGAAGCTGGGCGAATCAAGGGACGACTCTCCCTTAGAGCCTCCAGGGGCATGTGCGGCTCTGTCAATGCCTCAGTTTTAGTCCACTGAAAGTGATTTCAAAATTCTGGCCTCCAGAAATGTGAGAGAACACATTTCAGTTGTTTTAAGCTACCAAAACTGTGGTAATTTGTTACAGCAGCCACAGAAATCTACTGCAGTACCCCAGTTTAGAGAGGCAAGTGGTCTTGATTTATATGGGGTCAGGTGAGTCACCTACTGGCCGACCACTTCCTGAAGGCAATCCCACCTGTTGTGACGGTCCCTGGGCCCCAGTGGAGGGACGAGCAGGGCACTGGCTCACAAACTCTGGTGGCAGTGCCTTTGAATCACACCCTGTTAAAGTGAGTTACCTCTAACTGGAGACGTGAGCCCAGGTATGTGAAGACCACCTGGGATAATGTCTATTTATTATTAAGCACTTATTTCCTGAGAATCTTAATTTATGTTTAAAATAATCTCTCTGGCCAGGAAATTATTAAAACATGCATCTGACACAATTACACACATGCCTGTAATCCCAATGTCAAACAAAAAGCTCCACAAATACAGAAACCAGAAAATGTTTTAAATAGAAAACAGGTGAGAAAGAGACAGTTCACTTACCTTAATTATTGATTAAATGTTGAAAGAATAAAACATATACTGTGAAAAACATTGGCGATGGAAGAAAGAATTGCTGTACTTATAAATCAAATTCATCCTACTTAAGAGCTCCATTATTTCCTACTAGTACCAAAATTGAAAAGAGGTTATTGCTTTTAAAGATTTAATTTAAATTTAGGCCCTTCAACAGCAAGTTCAATGATTTTTCCCACAGATTGAATTCTAATTCTCTTACTATGTTGAATTCCAGAAAACTATTCTCTTCAAACATTAGTACTACTGAGACACATGCCACACTAATAGAAACTCCTTAATCTTCCAAATATTAATGTAACTTATACATCATTTAATTGAACAAGGCAGTGTTACTGTCACATAATGATAAAAGTACACATAGTGATAAAAGTACATACCATGAGGCATGGTGTGTTTTTCTCAGCTCTTCTGGAAAATCTGGCTTTGTAAAACTATAAAGTATTGATAGCTTAATGTATCATAGATATGGGAAGAATTATATCTAACTGCTAGAACATAGAGATAATCTCAACAACTCATTTTCTTCAGGAGGGACTTAACACCCTTTCCTACTACCTCACTCCACACCACACTCTAAAGTGGCGTACTATCTCAACAGAAAGTAAAAGGAATTCAAATCTGGACGCAGATTAATTCTAAATAAAGGTGATGGCAGAACTTGTTAGCTGTTCCCAAACCTTTCATCTTCTTCATGGGCACACAGCTAGCCCAGATTCCCCAGCCTCACCTACAGTTAAGAGCTGAACATTGGACTGACATCGGGCCAGGCAAACACAGGTGCAGTGATGTGCACGGCTCCCAGGCCTGATCCATAAACACCCAAGGTAACAACTGTCCACATTCCTTACCCTTCTGCACCAGCCTCAGGGGCTACGTGTTAATGAAGGCTGGGAGAGCCCCAAAACAGGAGGAGGATGAAGGAATAAAAACAAGCTACTGGCACTTATTTCTTGCAGTAGCTACCATTAGCTTTACTAATACAGTGGTTTTGCTTGATTTGTCAACTTACAAGTTGATTTATTTAAGACAAAAATACATTGGGTACTCAACACATGCCAGAAAATAAAGAAAAACTCAACCCAGAAAATTCACCAAGTCAAGAAAACAACACAAGTAGACGAAGATCCAGTGATGCACCATCCTAAATCCTAAGAATGAGACATGTGCAGAGTTCTGGTACTTTAAATGGAATAGGGGTGCTAGGGGAATATGATACCCAAGTTGATTCTTGAAGCATAAGCATGGAAGAAGCTTTTTCAAACACAGGAAAAATCATGTGCAAAAGCTGTAAGGTGCCAGAGATTGTGGGCCCATGGGGGTGGCATGGGGGCAAGTAGTGAGATGAGGCTGCATACACCATAGGAGAGTGGTCACTGCAGGCTTGGTATTCTCTGCAATATCCATCACATACCAGTATAACTGCCTAAAAATGTTCAGACCCTTGCTGGGGAGACTGGATTTTCCTTTGAAGGCAATGGAAAGTTATTCAAGGTGTTTATGTTTGGCACAGAGAGTTAAAACTGTAATTTAGGGAAAAAACACTCAAATACTAGGTAAAAGACAGGCTTTTTCCTTTAGGGGATGGAGTCATTATGAAAAGGCAAAAAAGCAGCAACAGGTATGTATATCAGGTTTACAAGGCACTGGAATTCTACCATCATGATCAAAGGATCTGCACATATGACTTTTAATTCACTTTCTAAAACATATCCAAGGTAATACTTTCCAAAAAGTATATTTTCAGTTAGGCAAATCACTCTTTCATAAATCTAAAAGTTTTATTGCTTTTTTACATATTCCTATTATAAACTTACCAGAGAGAATTTCCATCACATCTTTGTAGATTCATATTAAAGGAGAGAAGAAAACACACACAGAAAGGGACAATAAGTAGAGTAATATCCCATTTATCCAGAGCCCTGTTGTCAAGCGACCATACCCATGAGAACCACCCAAAAAGTGAAAAGATCTCTCAGAGGTGAAGAAAAACGTCATCCTGGCTACTGACTAAAGATGTGGCACTTTTCCCACAGAAAATTCCCACAAAACCTTATTTTGATCGTTAAGTTGTATGGAAATAAAATTGTACAAAAAGTAAGCATCTAATTTTTTTAATTAACAGACTTTTTTGAGGGCAGTTTTAGATTTATAGAAAAACTGTACAGAAAGCAAACATACTGCCTTTTCTTCACTCCCTGCATATATAGTTTCCCCTATCATTAACGGTGTATACTAACATATTTGCCAAAACTGATCAGCCACTATGAGTCGATTATTATTAACTAAACTCATACTGTACCTCAGGGTTCTCTCTGTATTGTATATGCTATGGGTTTTGGCAAATACATAATGACAGTTATCCACCTTTACAGTACCATACAGAATAGTTTCACCATCCTAAAAATCTCCCATGCCTCACCAATTCACCCCTCCATTCCTCTCACAGGCTAAAACTTAGGCTATCCTGATCTTTGTACTGTGTCTATATTTTGCCTTTTCCAGAATGCCATATAAATGGCATCTTACAGTATGTAGCCTTTCCAGACTAGCTCCTCTTACTTAGTAATATGCATTTAAAGTTGCTTCCTCCATGTCTTTTAATGGCTTGATAGTGCATTTCTTATCACTGAATAGTATTCCATTGTATGGATGTACCACAGTTTATCCATTCAACTATTAAAGGACATCTTGATTGCTTCCAATTTTTGCCAATTATGAATAAAGCATTGCTACATTCGTGTGCAGGTTTTTGTGTGAACATAAGTTTTCAATTCATGTGGGTAAATACTACAGGCTTGTTGATGGACTGTATTTATAACCATGTTTAGCTTTGTAAGAAACTGCCAAACTGTCTTCCAAAGTGGCCGTACTGTTTTGCATTCCCATCGGTAATGAGTGAGACTTCCTGTTGCTTCACATTCTTGTCAGCATTTGGTATTGTCAGAGTTTTGGATTTTAGCCATTCTAATAGGTGTGTAGTGGTATCTCACTGTTTCAATTTGCAGTTCCCTAATGACATGATGTTGAGCATCTTTTTACATGCTTATTTTCAATCTGTCTATATTTTTTGGTAAAGTGTGTATTCAGGTCTTTTGCCCATTTTTTAATTGGGTTGTTTTCTTACTGTATTAGTCTCTGTTGTTTATAACAAAATACCTGAGAATGGGTAACTTATAAAGAAATAAAATTTATTCCTTACAGTTTCAGAGACTGGGAAGTTAAAGTCCAGGGAACACATCTGGTGAAGGGCTTGTTCCTGGGTGGTGACTCTTCACGACATGCAGGGTCTCACGTGGCAAAATGGCTGAACAAGAGCAAACCTGTTCATTCACTCTCCTTATAAAGCCATCAGAACCACACCCAGTACTACATGAATGGATGAAACCTTTCACAATGGTACAGTCCTCACAATCTATCACTTAAAGGTCCTACGTTTTAATTATCATAATAAGATTTCCTACCCTCAACACTATTACAGTGGAAACTAATACATGAATCTTTGGGGACCCAATTCAACCCACAGCATAGTAGAATTTTAAGAGTTTTTTATATATTTTGGGTAACAGTCCTTTATCAGAAATGTGGTTTTGCAAATATTTTTTCCCAGTCTGTGGTCTGTCTTTTCATTCTCTAACAGTGTCTCTTGCAGAGCTAAAGTTTTTAATTTTAATGATGTCTATCTTATGTTTTTTATTTTGTGGATCATGTGTCTGGTGTTGTGTCTAAAAAGTCATCACCAAACCCAAGATCACCTTGATTTTCTCCTAGGTTATCATCTGGGAGTTTTACAGTTTACATTTTACATTTAGGACCATGATCCATTTTGAGCTAATTTTTATGAAAAGTATAATATAAGTTTTGTGTGTAGATACTTTTTTTTTTTTTGCATGTAATGTCTAGTTGTTCTTCCACCACTTGTTAAAAAGACTATTCTTTCTCCATTGAATTGCCATTACTACTTTATCAAAGATCGGTTGATGATATTCAAGTTGGTCTATTTGCGAGGTCTCTATTCTGTTCCACTGATCTATTTGTCTATTCTTTCACCAGTACCACATTGTCTTGATTACTGTAGTTTTATAATAAACCTTAAAGATGGGAATGATTTTTTTTTTGTGACCGGTAAGGG
>NW_007726426.1:540974-543707 GCF_000696425.1 Galeopterus variegatus | reverse complement strand
TTTTTTTTTTGCATGTAATGTCTAGTTGTTCTTCCACCACTTGTTAAAAAGACTATTCTTTCTCCATTGAATTGCCATTACTACTTTATCAAAGATCGGTTGATGATATTCAAGTTGGTCTATTTGCGAGGTCTCTATTCTGTTCCACTGATCTATTTGTCTATTCTTTCACCAGTACCACATTGTCTTGATTACTGTAGTTTTATAATAAACCTTAAAGATGGTAATGATTTTTTTTTTGTGACCGGTAAGGGGATCGTAACCCTTGGCTTGGTGTCACCCGCACCGCGCTCAGCCAGTGAGGGCACCGGCCATCCCTATATAGGATCCGAACCCACCCGAGTGAGCCACGGGTTCGGCCCAAAGATGGTAATGATTTTTTAACTGTTAATTAGAAAGAACAAAAAAGACCCATTATAGAAATAAAGTTATGGGTAACTCATAATGTACATCTAATTCGGAGAGGACAGAAGCAAGTAGAAGCCTAGATTGCTCAGCCTGGATCCCAGAGTGAAAACAATGTAGGCAGAACCCTCAGCTGACCTGTGAAGAACCTGATGAACGAGTAAGAAATAAACTTTTGCTTTTTTAAGCCAATGAGTTTTAAGAGGATTTTTTTGTTGCTATCACATGACCTAGCCTGTGTCAGCCACAGAACCCTGGTCTGGGATACTTTCGACAACATTAATGAAGGAAAAACATTTTTGATCTCTGGATCCTTCATGAAGAACAGAACAAATCTCTGTACAGCCAGCTGCCAAACAAAACAAAACAAATAAGCACAAAAAGTGCTCCTCTAAGTGTAGCCACATAACATTAGACATGGCCTGTTTAAGAAATAAGAAGTAAAACTAACAGCTTTTGCAGATAAAGCTGGGGCTCTTAGATTGTCATTATTCAGAATTTTCAGGGTATCTGTGCCCAATAAACAATTTTTAATTTGCATTCAGGCAGGGAATCTTATTACCCAACAGAGAACATCTAACTCCTCCCACAACTCCAGGGAGGCTGGAAGTAAGGACAGGAAATCACAGCAGAGAGCAGGTAGAGCCACCACCCCATACCACACAGAGACTGCAGTCCCTCGACAATCT
Organism: Galeopterus variegatus; assembly: GCF_000696425.1. Lineage (NCBI taxonomy): Eukaryota > Metazoa > Chordata > Mammalia > Dermoptera > Cynocephalidae > Galeopterus > Galeopterus variegatus. The sequence continues at coordinate 542,613 of NW_007726426.1, read as the reverse complement.
GTGATTAGCTGCATGCATTGTATGGAGGAAACTAAACTCAAACCACTAGTAAGCAACTGAAAAGACTTTGTACTTGAAGTTTTGATCCATTTCATGAGAGCAGATTGAGAAATCCATGCAATGAAGGTAACTAATTAAAGAACAGACACGTAGGAAGGAATAAGAACAGGGCAGGACACAGCACAATCCAGACCAGCCCAAAGGGAGGCCACCCTTAGCCACGGGGTACATGTCTCCATCAGGTCCTTTGTGAGGAAGTGCTCAGAGTTCGTATCACGTCCCATTCTCTGAACTGTATAATTGCTGTGAATATTCACCATTTAAAACACAAGACGTGTTTTAATTAATAATAGAGCAGGCATCGACAAACTAGGGTGTGCAGTCCAAATCCAGGTGTTATTGTAAATAAAGTTTTCTTGGAACACAGCCACTCCCATTTGTTTAAGTACAAAGGGTCTTCCAAAAGTTGATGGAAAGATTTGTATTATCTTTGAATTCCATTTTTCTACCAACTTTCCGAGGTACCCTCTTATTTCCTAGGACTGTTTTGGCACAACAACAACAGAACTGAACAGTTGCAACAGACACCAATGGCTTGTAAAGCCTAAGGTATTTACTATCTGGCCCTTTACAAAGAAAAAGTTTGCTGACCCCTGATGTAGAGTATGGATTTAGTCATCCAACCAGTCCTTTTGTGTCTTTGGGAAATTTCAAGCTTTAAAGACATGCTTACTATCATTATTTTAAAGGCCCTCTCTGCCCACTAATGTCAATATTCTTATAACTCCAAGAAATTGTTAATGGCACCTACTCTGAGAAGAGGAACTGGAGCGTTTGGGAGAGAAACATCTATCTTTCACTGCACTCTTTCTGTTCATGTTGACTATTTTATCAAGAGCACATGCTACGCTCAATTTTTCTCCATGTACATTTGCATATATGCATACATATTTTTTTAACTAAGTGGATTGGAGGTTTTGTCAGGGTTCATTTTTATTTAACTCAGCAATTATACTGTTAAAGAAATATTACTAAGAAGATAATTAAGTATTGAAAGTGTTTATAAGATTGAAAAATAGAAACCACCTAAATATCCAATTTTTGAACAAATGGCCAAGAGAATGAATGGGTGATGTAAATCGTAGCATATCCGTACAGTGAATTCCATATTATCATTGAAATACTGAATTAGGTGTGCATTTTTTCATATACAAATATGTTCACAACGTGGTGTTAAGAAGATACAGAACAATGAATCTCACAATTCTGTTTCAGTTTAACAAAACATATTTATGTGCATATATAGGCATTGAAAAGACTAAAAGGATATACATTAAAATGTTAACAAAGTATATGTATTAAAGGAGAGTATAATGGTTTTTCCTTTTGCTTTGCTGTACTTCTAAAATTTTCAACAGTGAACAGGATTCCTTTCCATTATTGAAAAGGAAGAAATGTTTTAAAAATTATAGAGTAAAAGGAGGCACAAGGGAAGCTTCTAGAATGCTGGTCACATTCTGTTCCTGATCCGGGGGCCTGTGACATGATCCAAAGTGTGAAAATCCATCAAGCTGTATACTTATGTGCACTTTTTTTGGTATATATACTTCAATAAAACATTTTTCAAAAAGATTCTACA
>NW_007726426.1:537610-539605 GCF_000696425.1 Galeopterus variegatus | reverse complement strand
CAGATGAGATTGTGCCTCACGAAGGAATCCTGGCACCTGTGGGTTCCTGAGACTCACGCCTCAAACCTTCCTCCACAGGAGAGGCACTGACTCTTTCCCTTAGACGCTGCACTTAGCAAATAATAGGTGGCTCTTACAGCACAAAGGAAGATAATGTAGGTACCATAAGAGACCTACCTAGATTTGGGACAGCAAAGTCCACACTGAAAATTTAAGCTGATTTCTGAAAAATAAAGACAATTAGCAAGATACATTAAGACACTTGTCAAATATTTACTAAGCACCTATTATGTTCCAGACCCTATTCTGGACCTGAGAATGCATCAAGAAGGACAAAGTCCTGATCCTGCCCTTGATGAGGTTATACTACTGGGTAGAAGCTAACAGAAACAACACAACTACAGAATGTGATAAATGCTAAGAAGTAGAAGAAAGGAGGGAAGGAAGGAAGAAATTTGGAAAATAAATGATGATGTAATAGAACTCCTAGGGCACAAGGACAAGCATTTTAGGATGGATTCTCCAAATGAGGTGAAATGTGGACCCAGACCTGAGGGATAAGAAGGCAGCCAAGCAACAGGGGAAGGGCATTCTACGAGGAGAGATCAGCACATCAAAAGCCCTGACGAGGAAGAGAGCTTGGTGTGATCCAGCTTAAGGACAGGGTTGGGAGGAGATGGGGGGATCAAGAGGGGAAAGGGGGTGGGGGCAGCAGAAAGACGGAGAAAGCTGAGAGTGCAGAATGAGGGGAACACAGTCCTGGTGGTTACATTAATTTTAAGACCGACCTTCAGGCAGGAGAGTACAGTGGTGCACACTGAGGGGGGCTCCAGGCTCTGGCTGCCTCAGTTTGAAACTGGGGTCCACCACTTACTAGAATTGTGACTACCTCACAAGGTTGAGAGGATTACGGTAATATCTGAATACATCTTAGAATAGGAGTTGGCCAAATCTGGCCCCCTGCCTGTTTTGTTTGGTCTGTGACCTAAGAATGTTTTCTTTTCACATTCTAAAATGATTACATTTTAAACGGTTATATAAGTACCTACCTCATATACTTAACTTTGCCTCTTGGTCAGCAAAGCCTAAAATATTTACTATGTGGCCCTTTACAATGAAATGTGCCATAGAACCAGGCCTGGAAGTAGAAGGCGCTCGGGAGGTGAGAGCCATCACTGCCATGTGCCACCATAAGGGACCTGACTCCCACCCAGGCACTACCTGAGGCTCCTTACCTTAATATCAACCCAAACAACCATCATCCTAATTTACAGTTAAAACACAGGCAAGTAACTTTTCAAAAATGTACACAACCCTATGATCTTTTGGTCTATCATGCAAACTCTGTACAATTATATCCTCTGTTAATCTATTCTCCACGCCAGATATTTTGTCCCCTGCCTATCTGACCCCAGACGACAAGGCAGAACTAAGTGAATTTATATCATGTGGCTCATTGTATGACCAAAAAAGCAGGGGCGGGGGATAAGAAAAGGAGGTGATTGTTTTTGAGGGTGGTACTTAAACCAATTTAGTGTCCCACTTTTTACTTTTCTCCATTTTTTCAATTTTCTATAATGAATGTTAATTCTGTAATAAGGAAAAAGAACTTATTTTTTATAAGGAAAGCAGAAAAAAATCAGCCTTACCCAGAGTATCTACATTGTACTTTTTAAAGACAGCACTATTTTGACAGCCAAAAAAGACACTTAGGAATACAGCATTACAAATTCAAGATCACGTCTATGAACTTGGCTTGAAAAAACCCTCCACAAAAATACAACCTACCATCTGTACAATATATTCAAAAATGATTAGCATAGCATGAAAAAATAATGCTGGAACAGCAGATTTTTTTTTTCTTTTTCATTTTTTAAGAATGCTTCCTGATCAGAATTCTTTGCAGATTTTTCCATGAGGTATAAGCAAAGGCGAAATGGAACATCAGGTCAGAAAGATGGAAATGGGAAGTAAACAAAGATGAGAAAAGAACAT
>NW_007726426.1:522094-536995 GCF_000696425.1 Galeopterus variegatus | reverse complement strand
CAGTTTTAGGAAATTGTGCCCCAACCATAAATGTTCAGATATTTTTACCAAAAATAAAAAATTTTTAAATAACAAATTCATACCTGTTAGAGAATATTTACCACACAGTCAGAGTATTTCAAAGTACCTAGAAATGTTCCATGTGCATCTGAAAAGTAGGCTGGGAGGGGTTTTCTCCTATCTTGTCAGTCAGCTCTGGAGCATCCCTGTTGATGGGTTTCTTTTTGTAGAAAAACTTGGCCACACCCAGAAGTGATCAAGACAGCATGACCTCCAGCCCTGCAGGGCAGCTGGAAGCTTAATGCCTGACACAGAACTTCACCTCTCAGGGCCAGAGGAGCTGCATCAAGCCAGGAGACAATCCCTGGAGACTTAAAATTGAAAGGAAAAAAAAAGGGTTAGGTCTGGGCTACTGTCAGCACACCTGTTTTCTTTTCCCTCTGACAGTTTGCTCTTTCACCTTGTTCTTCCTCCAGTACCACCCAGCTGGGCCCTTCCAGGACAGAGAAACAGGTCAAAACCCCAGCACAGCAGGAGGCTTTGCTCATGAGCATGGCTGATCATCTCCACAATCTCCCCAATTCCAGAAAGTGCCTTAATTGGCTGTTGAAATAGGTCAAGGCCCTAGCGCTGGTGAACAAAATGCTCCTTTAATATTGGCTTTCTTCAGTGCACAGACAGAAAAGACAGAATTCACATACATGACAGTGTTCCTCCCAAGAGTTATCTAAGGGTTAGACGAATTGGACATATAAACACCAACATGTTTTTCCAGAGACTACTGAATAAACTAGCACAGGGGTCAGCAAACCTTTTCTGTAAAGGGCCAGATAATAAATATTTTTGGCTTTGCAGGCCAGACGGTCTCTATTGCAACTACCCAACTCTGCCATTCTAAGGCAAAAGCAGCTATAGAAAATATATAAACAAATGAGCATAGATACTGAAATCTGAATTTCATACAATTTTAGGAGGTTACGAAGTATTCTCCTTTTGATTTGTCTCAACCATTTTAAAACGTAAAGATGATTCTTGTTCATGGGCCAAACAAAATCAGGCAGACTATAATTTGCTGATTCCTGACCAAGAGAACGAGACAGCGGTAGCATTCAGTATCCTGTCACGGAAAATACAAAGTGCAGAGCCTTTCTTCATAAACTTGATCATACTTGATTTGTCCCTTTCCCTCCCCAAACCCGATCCTCCAAAATATTCCTCCAGTGGATCCATTTTGTCTCCACCTCCCTCAACTCTGTTCCCATCATCTCTACCATGCCGCCACCTCATCTTGCACAACTCTCTGACCTTCAAAGCAGTCTCCACTCAGGGCAACGTGATGGGCTTCAAAAGAAGTATGGTCAAGTAGCTCCTCCAGGAGCCGCCCAGTACAGTTAGAATAAACTCCACGCCCCTTACCATGACTTGCAAGGCCCTGCCTCTCTCTCCAACTTCATTTGTGCTCCTCTCCTTATCTCTGACTTTGTGTGATGGTTCATTCTATGTATCAATTTGACTGGGCTAAGGGATACCCAGATATCTGGTCAAACATTATTTTGAGTGAGTCTGTGTGTTTCTGGATGAGATGAACTTTTAAATTGGTGAACTCTGAATAAAGCAGATTGGCCTCTAATCAGGGTGCTGCAGAGAAACAGAACAAATAAGATGGAGATATCTATATCTAGAATGAGATTTACCATGAGGAATTCGCCTACATGATTACAAGGGCCACGAAGCCCCACAATCTGCCTTGTGCAAGCTGTAGACCCAGGAAAGCTGATGGTGTAAATTACAGTCTGAGTCTGCAGGCCTGAAAACCAGGTACACTGATGATGTAAGTCCCAGCCCAAGGAAAGGAGGTGACCAGCGTTTCAGTTCAAGCAGTCAGACAGAGAGAATGAGGGAGATAAGAGTTTAGCCTTCTGCCATTTTGTGCTATTCGGGCCATCAATGGGTTGTATGATGCCCACCCACATTGAGATAGGACTATCTGCTTTCTCAGTTCAGCAACTGAAATGCTAATTTCTTCCAGAAATATCCTCAGACACACCCAGAAGTAATGTTTAACAAGATATCTGGGCATCCCTTAGCCCATTCAAGTTGACACATAAAATTAGCCATCATGTCTTCCCTAACATGGATGGGCCTCATGCAATCAGATGAAGCCCTGAACAGAACAAAAAGGCTGACCCTCCAGCGAGTAGGGGAGAGTTCTTCCTGCCTGACTGCCTTTGAATAAGGACATCTACTTTTTCCTGCCTTTGAACTCGAACTGAAACACTGGCTCTTTCTGAGCCTCAAGCCTGCCAGCCTTTGAACAGGAGCTACACTGTTGGCTCTCATAGCTCTCAGGCCTTCAGACTCACTGTTACTACACCATCAGCTGTCCTGGGTCTCCAGCTGGCCAACTCTCCTTGCAGATCTTGGGACTTGCTCACCTCCATAACTGTGTGAGCTGACTCCTTATAATAAATCTCTTTATACACACATACTTCCTGTTGGTTCTGATTCTCTGTACAACCCTAATAGAACCACGAACTGTCACTCTGTTTTTCTCTCAGTTCCTCAAATACATGATGTTCTTTCCACTTTAGGGCTCTTGCATACTTCTTTTTTTCACGAATGTTCATCACTCTCTTTTTACCTTCTCATTCATATCTCAGCTTACATTTCTCCTCCCCTAATATTCTTTGAAAAATAGCTTCCTCTCACCCTCCACCAATGATTCTCTATCTCAGCATCCTGTTTTTGTTCTCTTCAAACATTTATCAAATCCATAACTATTTTGATTATTTACTTTTTCATGAACTATCTTACCCCTCTGGAAGGTAGGCACCACCTCTGTGAATTCATTGTATCCTCAGGCCCAAGGCAGAGCCTGTCACAATATGGATTTTTAATCCATGTTGTGAAATAAAAGGAGTTTATATCTCCCTGCCCTCTTCTTTGGGTCTTCCATCTGCTTTATTAGAAAATAACCTTTGAATGAGATGATCCTAGTGATGATAAAGGCCACTGCTTGTTCCCCTATACCACTGTGGAGTCCTCTACCATCTTTTTCCTTGCTCTCTGGACCATCACTGAAATGCAGCTTACTCTCACAAGGGGCTACATCCTACTAGTTAACTGGATATTCACACTGGTGATTGGGGTTAATATTTAAGCACACCCCCACCTCCAGCCCCATAATTCACAGCAGGGACTGACTGTCTCATCACCCGGCTATGCAGCTCAAAGCTCTGGGCACCTCCAGTTTCCAGGCACATGGTAGGTGCTTAACGGTTTGCTGAAAGAAACAACTTATCCATTGCATTTCCTCATTGACTCAGTGGTTTCTCCTAAACCAGAAAGAATCTGTGTAACAATCGTACATCAGTGTGGGAGATGAAATTAATGGGTACAAACTTTAACAAGCACAGTCTTTGCTTAGAAAAGTAGGATTTCAGAGCTTATTGGCTTAATGTCACATTTCCCTAGTAAAAACTATTTTTACCTTATTACTTATAGCTATGTTTGGCAGGTTTCACCCTGTCCACAGTTGCCTTCTGCTCCTCACCTTGGCCTGTGAGAAGAGCTCACACTTCCATACAGCTCAGAAAGCTAAGTGAAAGTAGAATGGGGATTCACAGGTTTGTGGTCAGTAGCGGTGATGCTGACGGGCTTCTCTGTTGTGGTCTGACTCATCCTCAATTCTTTCTCCTGCTCCACAAACTGCAACAGGAAGAACATTCTTAATTTAGGTAGAACAATCTGATTTCAGTTCATGCTATGACTTAATTGAAGATAAAATAACCTGTCAGCACTAGTTATGTGAGTTTGTCTCCCTACACCTCAAAGTCCCCAAACAAAGCCAGGTAGTATCTGAAAACTGCCAGCAAGACAGGGTCCTGGGTCCTGGGAAATCTTCTTTTGCTACATGTGCTCTATCTCAGGGAAAATCATAGGCCCTGAAAGATCTTTGGGCTATATATGCCTGGGAGAGTATTCTGCTCACCTAGTTCTTACATGCATTAAATGCAACTGGAATGTGAAATGTGTTCACTTCCTGTACAACCATTTTTCTTACCAAGTAAGAAGGCCCCTCATACCTGGCTCTACTATCACTTCTCCAGTGTGCATTTCACATTACGAGGGGATAAGTTTTGGAAAAAAATAAGGCAGTTATTTTTATACCTGCCTAATGCTCTATTCACACAGACAGACAGGAATATCACTGATGTGATGCCTCCCCAAGATCGCTTGAAAAAGATCCTTGATTTAACATTGACTTAAATCTGGGCACTTTCCCTTTGAATATAATTCTCTTCAAAAAGCAGCACAAAGAAGCACAAACTTTAAAATAGCAAGCAGAGCAAAAATACAGGCATTATTCTTTCCCAGCTCCAGACATCACTATGCAGGCTAATTGTTTATTTTTCAGCTCTCTGATATAATCTTGGGATGACAGATATGTCTGTCCTGTGACAGTAAGAGTACCAAGTATGTGGCACACACTAAAAAATGATCAAGTGCTGGCCAGCAAAGCCAGAGCTGCTTTCGATTCATTAGAAATACATCTTCCAGCTCTGCAATTCTGCAAGGCAATGCAGTTCAGTTGTATGGCAGTTCTGTTTATACAATACTTTATTCCACCCAAAGTAAGTATTTCTGAGATATTGCTACAAGTCACAAAGGGAAGGAGGGCATTAATCAATCATGTATCTCCTAAAGCTTTATTTTCACAATACCCGGTTAAGTGCTAGAAATGAAGAAAAGTATCAATTTGCTTGAAAACCTCCAACATGGCTTTCTAATAAGTAACACTACAGGGTGAAAGCATTCCTCGGCATTTGGCTAGTGAAGACTCCCACAGTGGCTAAGATTGGGTTTCTAGCAGGACTTCCTCCTCTCTCCTAAACTGCATGGATGAGAAATACAATGCACTCAGTTTGATTCCAAATATACTTATTCCCTGAACTTACACTTGGTTTTCAATATCATAAATACTGTTACTGAAAACCTGCTGTACCTTGCTTAGATACTGAATATATTGTGGGTCTATCCAAGAATGTAGGGCCACAGAAGCAGAAAGAAATGTCTATCCTAACAATCAGAACAGGTTGACGTTTCTAAAAATGTAACAGATTAAGGGGGGAGGGGAGTTTTCTATAAGCAGATAAGTATGGGATGTACAGAGTTAAATAAAAGTTGAATGAGTTTACTTTTCTGCAGAATTTCTGAACTTTTAATATTGACATGTATTATGAATTTTTAAAACTTTTTCTCATTGAATTCTTTTTCATAAAGTGCAATGTTTTGTAGACTAGTGTTTCATAAAATAAACTTTTGGAATCTCTAGAATATGTCACTTAAAGTGTCAGGAATATTTTACTATCTTTTCTCTCTATCTCTCTCTGTCTCTCTCCCTCACACACACACATCCACTAATTCCTGCCTTTCTATCATAAAGATATTTTACAAGGTGCAATGTAAAATATGGTATTACAATACAGAAAAGATGTAGGACAATGAATACATTTCAAAATGCTCTTTGCCATTATCACTCATATTTCCTACTTGGCTGACATCTCAGGCAATTCTAGTAAGAGCCTTTTCTCCAAATCACAAGGTAATGTGAGGAAAAGCATGAATGAAAAAAACGAGGGGCTGCATAGAAGTGTGACGGCCACATCTGTGAGCAGTGCATTTGGTAAGCCTTCCCTGTCACTATATATATTCAGAAATAATGACAAAGAAATGTTGTTCCTCCGGGCAAATGAAACAGAGGTGCAAATTAGAATCACACCTCCAGTCTCATTTTGGTATCACTTCTTGTCTGGATAAACAACACTTACTCTCACTCTCCTTCTCGTGGCAAGTAGCCACTGTTAACACTTGCATTAGGGATCAGTCACAACATATTACAGTTAAGTTTCACACCGCACTGGAGGAGGCAGCCCGGGCCCCAGGAGAGCAAGAGTGAAGCTGGGCCGCATTACCAATTTTGTGATAACTAACTAGCATTGGGGCTGAAAAGGCCCCTGTGCCTCAGCCACATGAAGTGGTTAAAATTCTAATACTCTAAGTGGTATCTCAATATTTCTGTGTACGGTGGTTTATTACTCTCTGTGGAGAGCAGCAGTGGGTAGCTGCTTACAAAAAGGGTGATTTTAATCACCCATCATTTTCAAAACACAAGAGATCAGTGGTACTCAACTGTGAAAGCTTTATTATAACGGGGAACTGCCCGTGTGGATTAAAAACCAAACAGATTTCACTTCGAGATGACTGTGTTAGACGCTAAACTCTCAGGCTGTGGAGAATGTCTATAGACTATGAAAAAATCCATGAGGAAGATGAGGAAAATAAGGACCGCAGACTCTGTTCATACATGAATGTGTCCTATCTAAGGGTGAGCAGAAGAAAAAAGGGGTTTTTTAACCGGGATCCGAAGACAGCTAGTCTATTTTGTACTCAAGTAGGGTAAAGTTCACCTTGTCTAGTGAAATACATAGGTGAAAACTGAAAAAAAAAAAAAAGTCTGTAGAATGCTTGTAATTTATCTATTCTAAAGAACAAAAAACAAAGTAAAATGAAATCTTAGGAAACCTTTAAGAATCAGCATAGTCATGTATAAATAAGAGGAATAAGTAGTGTTAAACAGTCTTTAGGTGAAAAATAAGATGAACTCATTTATCATCAGATTTTCTACTTTTTAAAGCATATTACTTATCTAGGGCACCTCTATGAAGTTTCCTGAGTGATCCTTACATTTTAAGACAGGGAGGGAGATATCAAGGTGCTTTGTAATATGGAACCAGATGATTTTCTGAGATCTAAAACCAAGATTCACTATATAATTTAGTAAATTAAGAAGAGGGAAACATTTTTGATATGCTTTAATGCCAAGTTAAACATGGTTGGGTTTATGATGGTTGTAGTTCTCTTTTCCATAAATCCCCTGTTGTTAAGTCTCAGGTATCTGCTAACTCTAGCAGAAATAGAGGAAAATTAGTAGAATCCATCCCCTCGTTCATACACTCTGGGATATCCCTTAGTATAGGTGTCCTTTCCAATTAACAAGAAATCATACGTGAAGGGCTCCTCATAACCCAACATCCACATTGCTATTGGTAGCTCTCAGTAATATTAGGCAGCTGTCATGCGCCAAACACCCCACAAAGTACTGAACATGCATTATTACAACAAATCTGTAAGGTAGGTTTTATTATACTCATTTTGCAAATGAAGTTGAAGACTGAAGATGTAAACTAAGTTGCTCCAGGAAACAGGACCAATGAGTAATATAGCACAGATTCAATCCCAGCCTGTCTGACTCTAAGAAGCATGTGCATATTTTACTGAGAAAGTACTAGGTACAGTGGAGGAAAACAGACATGAATAAATCAAGACATGCCATCAAGTTGGAAACTTTGTGGAGCCAGATGTGTGAACCACTAACCACAGGAGAGGTGGTACAACAGATTTTAGACCAAGAGGAGGAGATGCAGAAGGTGGCATTTGAAGTGATGCCTGGGAAGAGGAGAAAGGTTAAAAAATGCCCTTTTGAAATCCTATTCTCCCTCCTTCCAGGCTCATCAGGGTTTGATAAGTGTGAAAAGGGCACTTAAGATGAAGGGAAAATGTGGGGGGGAACATAAAAAAATAAAGCTCACGTATGTGAAACTGCAAAGGGTCCAAGCTGGTCAGGTGTAAGCATGTGAAAGGAACTACACTACCTTTACATAAGTTAAAACAGGAAAGGTAGGACTGGGCCAGTTGTACAAGCAAGAAATGTTCTGGAATTGTATTAAACTCTTCCATATCTGCTATAGTGGATTAATGGGTTAACGAATTAAGGGGTTATCATGGGAATAGACTGGTGGCCTTATGAGGAGACCAAGTGAGCACATTAATATGCTCTAGTATCCCTCACTGTGTGATTTTCTGCACCACCTTGGGACTCTGCAGAGTCCCCATCAGGAAGAAAGCCCTCAGCAGATATGCTCCCCTGACCTTGGACTTCCCAGCCTCCAGCACTGTAAGAAATAAATTATGTTTTTTTATAAATTACCCAGTTTCAGATATCCTGTTATAAGCAACTAAAACAATACCATTGCCAAATTATATCAACGTCCACCCTTGCATTTTCTTGCAAGCCTCTTCCTTCCATTTCCACAGGCATTTTCCTTTTCTCTCACTTGGCCTACTGCAAAGTCGTGTAGTTTCCTAGTCTTCTCCCATTTCTTGAGTTCCTCTTCAAATACAGTTCAAACTGTCACCATTCCTCATCTGTAAACCTGGCCTCACGTAGAACATTCATGGACCTCCATAACGTGGCCCCAAGCCTCGTCCCTTGCTCTACCTCTCTATGTACATTACACCCATCGAGGACAATTTAGTCCTCTTCCCCAGCAGCTGGAACAGCTTTGATGGCACACCATTAACTCATCTCTTCCCTGAAACCCGTTTTCTACCCCACTGCTCCCCATCTCAACAAATGAGCAACTGAACGTTTGACGAAACCAAGTCAGAAATCTCACACCATCCAAAACTCCTACCCTTCTTTTGCTCTGCTTTTTTTTTTTTTTTTCCTTTTTTGTCTTTCTTCGTGACCGGCAACGGATCGCAACCCTCAGTATCGCACCCGTACCGGACCGGGACCAGCAACGGGATCGCAACCCTCGGTGTTGTGCCCGCACCTCGCTCAGCCAGTGAGCGGCCGGTCTGTATGTGGGATCCGAACCCTCGGCGGGAGCGCCACCGCACTCCCAAGTGGCGCACTGTAGCAGTGCGCCACCGGGCCGGCTGACCAGTAAGGGCTCTGATTTCTAATATAATTTTTTAAAAGATTCTATAGCCATGACTTTCAACTGGACCAATTTTAGAACTGGATATCATTATCTCCCATGTGCTCCACAGCAATAGTTTAACTTAACTGATCTCCTTGATTCCAATCTTATCCTTCTCCCAATCCATCATCCACATTTTTTTCCAAAATGATCAAATTTAGTAATATAACTCCCCTGCTTAAAACTCTTCAAAATAGTGCACCAGACCTGGAGAAAAAGCCTAATCTTTTTAATATGGCATATAAGTTCTGCCAAGCTCCGGCCCCTGTTCATATCTGTAAGCCTTGCCTCTCACTATTCCCTTCCCTGTCCTATACTGTAGTTAAAAGGAACTACTGGCAAGTTTTGAAACTCACATATATTCCATCTGCATATGGCATGCGTCTCTCTGCTTTTCACTTTGACCCAGGTACTCCCTAGCCCTCCCATCTTTCTGAGTCTCAGCATCTATGTTACTTCTGCCAGGAAGACAGGTCTGTCTCCTCATGTCTAAGTCAGATGCTCCCCACCATGTTTCCTCTACAGCACCCTGAAATACTCACATTCTGTATTGCAAACGCCTTTCTACTTGCCTTTCTCACTCACTGTCTTAAGAATCTGTTGAGGATCTCATCATTAAATCCCTGAAATCTCATGCATGAAAAAATAAACTATTTTCCATAACAAGCCAATACTACTGAATTTACTTGTATTTGTATATTTATTTTCTCATTTTTTTTTTTACAACTCTTCCCTCAATTCTGAAGAAAAACACTAAAGAAAAAAACCCTATATATTCACATAATTTTCTCCGCTCTCTTCCTTTTATTTCCTCTGCTCTTCGATAGCAACCTTACCTATTGGTCCCTTTGAGCACTTCAAACATCTGGGAATGAGAGTACAATAAATAAGCCAACTTAATACACAATTTAGAGCATCACAAGCAACTACTCCATGTACCATTTTCATGAAACTAATACATAAATTTCATTAACATCAATTGGTACCTAGAAGTTAATAGTTCACTGGACTAGGAATAAGATGGGAGAAAATAAGTCAGAATTCATCCCTCTATCTTGCTATAGTTCCTTAGTTTCTCTGTTCTTCATTCATTCTTCTCTGTTGTTTGACAGTGAATTCTCCTAGCAAAAACAAGTTCTCAAGTACATAAGGCACTGTGGGCATCTGAGAGGTTTCCATGTATCTCCAACTCTGAGATGTTTGTTTCTAGTGACTTACAAGTCTTTAGCCACCTGATCATCTGACTCAACCAATCAAAGGAAATTAAACCTCAAAACCAATGCGTAAATGTTAATATTGCCCTCCAGTCGCCTAGCATAGAAGTTTAGTTCCTCTCCCTGCCACATGTTCCTGGTCGCAAATAAAAAGGCAAATACTAGACATGTCTAACAAGGCACTGCCTCTTTAAATCAGGCAGTAAAAGCAGAACTTTCAGGTGGGCACAATTACCACCCCTCTCCAGCAGGAATGAAGAGAGAGGAAATGATGCAAAATAATGCAGCAATACTTGACTGGCATTCACATTCTAGCTTGTAAACAATTTCTAATTCACTTGCTTACACAGTTAACCATCAGCTTGGATGTAAAGAATTTGAGCCCAACCAAGAAACAGGAAGCATCAGCTCTGTCGTAGTGTGTTTATTTTGGTGGCTCACATCTGCAGCTTTTCCCCCTCAATGTATCCTTTCAGAGCCAAAACAAAGTAAGGAACAAAGTTACTGGGCCTAAATCCATCACTGTGATTGTGATATGCTGAACCACCCACAGCATCATGTGAAGGAAGTCATTAGTTTCATGCTGAAAAACTGCAACCCACATAAGAGGCAAAATCGAGAAGTAAAAGAACAGTCTATTCAGCATGAATAACTTTGTTCAGTATACCCAATAATGTCCCAGGACCGATGCATTTATACGTAGCATATCTAAATGGAAGTGTCCAGAGGCACCTAGCATTCTGCTGAGAATCCAGCATCAGCAGGGGATCATGCTTCTTGATGTCATCTTGTGCTAGTCGTAAAATCACTTGCAAATAATCAGAATTGTTAATAAATAGTGAACACTGTGGAGATGGAGAGCAAACCTACCTTAAATCAAACCTACTAAACCAGAGGCTATACCCTACACTACACTACATCAGCCTTCTCAACTGCATTGCATGAATCCAAATCCTCTGATAAAAATAATCTCCCACGTATGTTGAATTTTTGTGGTCTAGAACAAGGGTTGGCAAATTATGGCCTGCGGGCCAAGTCCAACAGTGGTTGAGTCACTTTTTTTTGTAAATATAGTTTTATTGGAATATAGCCATAATCACTTGTTCACATGTTATCTGTGGCTGCTTTTGTGCTACAGTGGAAAAGCTGACTAGTTCTCATAGATATCATACGGCTCACAAAGCCTAACATATCTTGCTCTTCACAGAAAATGGTTGTCAATCCCTGGTCTAGAATGGTGGATCATTCATCCATCCTTGCTTCACAAAATCAGGTTCTGGATAAAAATTATTTTGTCTTGACTCTATAATTCCTTACTGAAGATCTCAGTATGTAAGGCTTTGGGTTGGCCCAAAGACATCCCAAGCCTCTGCTTGGAAACACTATAGGAACAAGTCCAGGTGGCAACCCTGCAAATCTGAACAGATGCCTATTTTTCTTCTGCCCATGAGACAGATGGTCCTCAGAGAGGGGGAGAAGAATTAGTCCATAAGAGAGAATTCTCTGTGCAGCACTAATTTTGGAAATGTATCCCTGATCCATCTGGCCAAGGAGGATTCCTTAGGAGTACCTTTGCTATTCGAGTTTGCTTAACGTTCAGGAGGGAATCCTAGGTTCCAAGGCTAGAACTTCAGGTATTTGCTCTCTGTCAAAATGTAAGTAAAGCCTTCCAACTCTGCCCTTGAGAGAAGTCTCAAATACTTATAAGGACAGAAGATGACTGTAAGGATGAAAACAAGGACAACTAACATTCCTTTGGGGACCCCATTTTAGAGAATTTGTTCACTCTCCTCTGACAGTCCTCAGATCCCCTGATATCTCACCACATAAAGAAAGCAGGAGAAGCAATATTTATTTACTTTCCAATCTGCTAACAGGCACTCTCTTCCACTAGAGGCGGCAATGCTTCTCGTTCTCATTAACCACTTTAACTCACCTTTGATATTCTGACCTTGTTATTCTAAAGAGTACCTCTCCCTGAGTAACAAACCATAAATTCAAAGAGTTAATTAGAACTCAGATGTGACATTTTTCCCCATTTTGTTCTTAATTCTCCACAGTGTAGAGTGTTGGTTCTGTTCCGCCCATAAACAGGAATGAGGCAAAATTGAAATGGGATATGGGGGAAAGTTAGGCAACTAAAAACAAGGGCTTTGAGGGAAGCAACTGCTGACAGATTCTCTCCATTCAATCTCAGTCAACAGGCTGTTGAAGTTTGATGGACTTGGGTTTGAGTTCCAGATCTACCATTTACTACCTGGGTAGTCTCACGGTCCTCATTTATAAAACAGAAGAATAACCTAGTTACTTATGGCATTATTGTGAGGACCGAATGGAAACTCATATAAATCACTTTACAGTGTTTGAGTCAGAATAAATCCTAAATATATATTCAGCCATCATTACTGAGCAAAGTTCCTGCTAACTGTAGAGTTGCTCTGTTAGAAGCAGAAACCAAGATGGGCTAGGGAAGAAGTCACAAAGGAAAGATCACTTTCTTGAATTCCTTCTGGGCCATAAGCTTGGACACAAAGAAAAATTCTTAGTAGAAAAGATGTCATTAAATTCTCTGTCCACTTTTCCTATCATTAGGAATATTATAACAATTCCCATTTTTAAAGTGCTTTTGGTCCCCAAACCCTGTGCGGGGTTACCTGTGAGCCTGTCAAGGCACACACCACACCTCACCCAGCGTCAACATCAAGGGGACAGAAGATGCCACCTCACATAACTGGAGGTCTCTGCAGACAATGCTATGCCACATAAATCAATCAAGAAATAGTTACCTGGCCGGCATTATTCAGCGGGTTGTAAAAGAAAGAGTTCCTTCTACAGAGGAAGTATGAGTAGCTGTAACATCAGGAAAATAATATCACTGACCCTAACATGGTAAAGACCTTAGCTTAAATTTAGCCTGACATTTTCATAAGAACATACTATTTATTTGTTTAGAAAACCTACCTCATTTTTTCTAAAACGGTAATGCCTTCTACATGAGATCCCAGACACCTGTGCAAAAATTCAGGAACAGAGACAATGAACAAATAATAAAGCAAGGAGCTAGAGTCGATTTTCATGACAACCACGCTGAGGACAAAAATGACAAAGGGCTTTATAAATAAAAAATCAATATTTGAATTATATGTGGAAGCAATTGGGTAGCCAGAACAGACTATAGAACGCAGCTGCGATGACTTCTAGCTGCTATTAATCTCATAAAGCTTACCTCTGGGGCAACTCCCTGAAAGCAAAGCAAGATTATCCCCGCTCCTCTCGCCAGATGCTTCTCTTTCTTCAAGCTCCATAGGTTTAGGTTACATCTGAGCTCACTTTCACCCATGTTGAGAGCTAATTACAAAGAATCCAGAAATGTGGGAATGAACTGGGAATACTGTAGGCTGCTTTAACAAACCTTAGCACCATCTGCTGAAATATTAAGATGCTTGTTTAAAAAGTTGGCTGTCAGAGAAGGAGGTCACAGCACAGACAGTGGGGAAGTTCTCTTTAATAATTACTTCTTACTTCTCTTTTCTGTACACAAGCAGTAGGGCACTGAGCCAAGGGTGAACAGTCCAGAGACAACAGACCATCTCTGCTTACCTTCTTCTGGTCCAGGTGTCAGGAGGAGAGAACCTGGAGTGCCTTGGTCATCAAAAGAAAAAAGAAATGGTCAGAAGACTATAACATTTTTGCATATTTCAGTGAGCAACTAGTCAATGGAATGCCATTAAGAGGAGAGAACCTGGAGTGCCTTGGTCATCAAAAGAAAAAAGAAATAGTCAGAAGACTATAACATTTTTGCATATTTCAGTGAGCAACTAGTCAATGGAATGCCATTAAACTCCCTTTCCTTTTTATAATTAGTTGGCAGAGAGAAATTTAAAGTGTTCATGTACTTAAGGGAGATACCATATGAATATGATTTTATCCAGGTATGAAAATTGCTCAGTAATCTGAGACCTGTGGGATCTGGGGTTCTCTTTGTAGGTTAGATGTTTCTCAAACAGGAGCAGTTGAAAATAGCCTCAGGTTTGTGGACAATGATCACGCCAGCGGTCAGAGTTCCAAGGGGCTTAAGGAAAGCCTTGCATCATTCAATGTCACTGTTAAAAGGCACCAACACAATCACACCAGTCGTTGGCAACTGGACAATGATAGTCCTGGGACCACATACTCTCTCAGCAATAGGAATTTTATTCATTAGTCTCCTTTGAGTAGTTATAATGGCAACAACAATAGTAACAACAGCAAGTAACATCTTGTATTTACCATGTACCAGGCATGATGCTAAGGGCTTCATTTGTCATCTAGTTAAGTCCACCAACATTCTGAGGTATGTAATGTTGTCTCATTTTATAGGGGAAGAAAATGGATGCTTACAGAGATAAGGACCTTAGCTAAGAGCTCATCAGCTAGAAATGGGTAGAGCTGGTATTGAAGCCAAGCTGTTGACTCCAAAGACTGTCTACACTTGTAGCCAAGGTGCTACAGTGCCCATGTAGTGCTTCTTATGTAGGGAGTACCATCATAAGGACATGAGTGGTGATGAGGAAGGCAGGGATCTCATGAGAGCCCAACAACATGCTTCATGCACCTGCACTCTCGTGTGCCACCACTGCTGACACTCAGTTAACCTGCCTATCTGCCCTGCCTTCTACTAACTTGCTTCTACTCTTTGTAACAGACCCAAATCACTCATTAGCTAGCCTACAGATTAGCTGTCCTGCAGTCTGGTAACAGCGGTCCAATGAGCTGAAGACAGGTACAAAAGCCTGGGCTGCTGGGACTGCTGAGGCCTGACTTCAGCAGGAGTTATGGGTGAGGCGGACAACCATGGAAGGGGCTACGAGCACAGGGGG
>NW_007726426.1:520419-521573 GCF_000696425.1 Galeopterus variegatus | reverse complement strand
CTTCTACTCTTTGTAACAGACCCAAATCACTCATTAGCTAGCCTACAGATTAGCTGTCCTGGAGTCTGGTAACAGCGGTCCAATGAGCTGAAGACAGGTACAAAAGCCTGGGCTGCTGGGACTGCTGAGGCCCGACTTCAGCAGGAGTTATGGGTGAGGCGGACAACCATGGAAGGGGCTACGAGCACAGGGGGCCCATGCTGCATATAGAGAATAGAAAGCAATTCTGCATCCTTATATTTGCATCCTGCCTCACATTTTTGGCATTTACAGAGATTATTTATACTGCACCTAAAAGGGCACACAGGATTATTTCTCAGTCTCAGCAGTCTATGTGTACTATCTAGATGATTATGCACAAATATGAAGATCTTTTCTACTAATAAGTGCAAAGAATACCAGCAAAGATAGACAGGCAACTTATGAAAGGTTTTCCTCCTCCTTCACTCTGTGTTTGTCTCAAAGTCCTATTCATCAGAATTAAAAGGTGCATGGGTTCTGATTTTCATTTACCAGGAAACTGGTCATTTTTCATCGTTACGTAGAGGGGTAGCTCCAACTTTAGCTCAACCATCTGTCGTCCCTCACCCGCCTGAGGGACTCACAGCAGGACCAGGAGAATTTGCCAACCCTCTCAAGCAGGCTCTCAGGCCAGGGTTGACAAGTCACTTCCCAAGCCTGGGTGGACCAGACAGGAAGAATAGATGCACACACATGACTAGAGAGAGCCAGACATGCAGCTGTGACAGGTCAAAACAAAAGCAAAGTTGTTCTCCAGAATGAAAGTGACTGCTGTAAGGGAGGCTTTTTCTAAGTCATGGGTGTGCACATGGGACACTACCTTCAGACTCCAAATGTCTCTAGAGCCAAAGAGGCTAAAAATGTTCCTGAGGTAAGCAAAACCTCCTTTTCATACAAACAAAAATTAATTATGCCAACATTAAGCTGCAACATAAGCCAAAAGATCAACAAACTCTTATAGTAGGCATGATCAATCCACTGGAAAGAAAACTTTAGAAAAGGCAGGGTGTTTATTCTCTAAGGGGATGGCCAGTTAGCTCAGCTGGGTAGAGCACAACGTTAAAACACCAAGGTCAGGGCCGGCCCGGTGGCGCACTGGATAAGTGCGCCGCTTGGGAAGCGCGGCGGCGCTC
>NW_007726426.1:518312-519489 GCF_000696425.1 Galeopterus variegatus | reverse complement strand
ACGGAGGGTTGCGATCCGTTGCCGGACACGGAAAAAGACAAAAAAAGACAAAAAAAAAAAACCACCAAGGTCAAGGGTTCAGATCCCCATATCAGTCAGCTGCCAAAAAAAAAAGGGGGGGGGGAATTTTCCCTAAGAAAAGTAAGCTGTGAAGACATGGTATTGAGTATCATTAGATTAGAACCCAATTATTAACACATCTCATCCAGGTGGCCCTTGGCACCACACAGCTTCCTATTGAAGTAAGTATAAAGGATGAGTTGGCAAAGGGGTGTGGAAGTAAAAGTTGACTTTACAGCCCTTTTTATGAAATATTACAGTCCTGAGATATTCTGCTTAATAAATTCTCCAGCCTCATTTAAATATACTTTTAACAAACTGGTAGGACAGGCATGAGAAAGCAGATCAGACTCAGAGTCAACAGGAGGGAGTGTGAGCCCAGGCTCTGCCATTTACTAGCCTTGTTACATCCAGCAAGCCTTCCAACCTCTCAGATTCTTAACTACTCACCCCCAACCCACCTGTCAATGAGATTATTAACACCTGCCTATTTACCTCACAAAATAATGAGGCTTAAACTAAAATATATATTCAAAACTTTAAAACTCTGGGGTAGTTGTTAGGCATTTTCATTTTCAATGGCCACATGGACTCAAATCTATTTTACCCAGCTTTCAAACAAACAGGGCACATGTTGAGAATGGGTTCTAGATTCCATGTTGAAATCCAAAATTTAAATCTCAGTTCTGCAAATAAATCTTAGGAATTTACATATGCCCCTGTTTCCTTAGCTGTAGGAGTAGAACACAATTCATTTTGTAGAACTACGAGGTGCCACACACACGGCTAGGCTAACAGTGTATACTCAATGAAACACTGGTTTTCTTCCTCTAATCCTATACTCCCTTCAGAATAAAACTTCTGAAATTATCTCGTGGCTTTGCCGTGTTATAATATCTTATCAGCATCATCACATCCTGTCATTCGCAGCAACATGGATGAACTTAGAGAAAATTATGTGAAGTGAAATAAGCCACGTGCAGAAAGAGAAATACCGCATGTCCTCACTCACAAGTGGGAGCTAAAAAATAAACAAATCAATTAAAAAAAGAAAAGAAAAGAAAAAAGAAAGATACAACAATCACAATAATATGTTGAACTTTCAAAAGGAGAGAAC
>NW_007726426.1:514133-517941 GCF_000696425.1 Galeopterus variegatus | reverse complement strand
CAATCACAATAATATGTTGAACTTTCAAAAGGAGAGAACAGAACTGAGGTTACCAGAGATGAGGAAGAGAAGGGGGAGGGGGTGAAGGGAGGAATTGATAAAGGGCACCGAAAAACGATTAATTGTATAATGTTGAAAATAGTAATTATCCTGATTTGATCATCACATATTGCATACAGGTATTGACATTCAACTCTGTACCCCAGAGATATGTACAATCAACTATATTTCAATTAAAAAAAAAATCTTATCATGTAGTAAGTACACATGCATGCCATGCCAAAAACGAACACTAAACTCAGCTATTTCCTAGGACACATTTTCCAGAAAATATCCTTCCAACTTTTTCAACTCTTATATTGTTCCAAAAAGCACATAACTCAAAACAAGAGAAATGTACAAAGAGTAAAGCTTTTAAAATCCTGACATTTGTCACATAGGAAGTTCTCTTAGCAGTTACTTTACATATCTACGAATGTTACTATTGATTATTAAAACAGTTGAAAATTAAGAGCAAATGAGCAAAACTTCACCTACAACCTTAAAAAACCAGAGTTTTCTAAGTAACACACCTATGACCAGTTGTGAAGCAACTTTTTTTCTTTCATATCAAATACTTAATGCCAACCACAGAAGATAAACAATGGTTTAAACATTATAGGGAAAAAAGTCTTAAGAAAAATTTATTTTTGGGGTGTGTATGAATTTTCCAGTGGCATTGCTGTTTTAAAATGTCATGATACAAACAAGAATACATGTCAATTCAGAGCTTTCATTTTGACAAGAATGAAAACATACCTATTCAAACCCATTCAACAAGCATATGCTCACAGATTTAGCAGTCGTACAAGAGTAGGGACCAGTAATTCCTGACCACGCTGGTCAACAGAACTGTTTGCAAACCGCAAAGGTGCCTATGCTCTCAATGGCTAAACACATAAAAACGCCTCGAGGCAAAGTACTAGCCTGCCAAGCCTCAGCTGTCCAAGAACCGCCCTAAACCAATTTAAAAAGGAAAGACTGGATGGTTATGTCAGCTGCCACATCCTGGTCTGTGCTTGCTGTTCTTGACAACAAGAACGGTGAGAAGTTATCAGAGTTCTTAGAAGGAAGTGGAATCTCAGAAAAGCTGAGATGTGTAATTTTTTCCTTTTGATGGATCAAGAGGGCAAAGCTTCTGGCCAACCTATTAAATGGCTTACTAGAAATTGTTCAAACATTATTCCCCTGTTCTATACATCTCTATATAGATCTTTGCTTTTCCCAGTGACCACAGAACAGTTTTCCATCACCCTTAGTCCTCTGCAGGATAATTTTTCAATGAATAAATATAGAGCTATTGTGGACTCTATCTTCAGCCCTTGGTAAAAGTACCCATAACTGGTTGCAAAGTATCTTAACTCATTGAGTTCAGCCACCCAAATGATACTTGGAATATCCCAGCCCAAGGGCCATCCAATAAATGCTGCAAGATGCCTAGGGAAGGGACAACTCCCAATGCATGTAACCCCAGGCCCACTGAATCAATCTCTGGGCCCAGGACTCTGTGTTTTTTAACAAGCTCTCTGGGTCAACTGTAAACACACTCAAGTTTGAAAAACACTGCCTTCAAGCACTTCTTCTTGAACTTTAATGTGTGCAAGGATCAGCCTGGGAAAATGCAGATTATGATTCAGTAGGTTTGGGAGTAGAGGTAGAATAAGTCTGCATTTCTAACAAGTTTCCAGCTGATATCAATGCTGCTGATTCATGGACCACATTTAGAATAGCAAGACCTTAGAGAAGAGGGGCCAATGGTCTTATTCTTTGCACTATCATGATTTATTAGCAATCCACCAATATTATGCAGTGTTGAAGAGGGAGAAGGGGGGTAAGTAATTAGATCACTGCCTGAAATACTGTGCATTTTGTTTTAGAAAAGCCCATACTTTCTATGTTTATGCACTTCAATTTAGATAGTGAGTGCTACTGGAAAATGTATCTGAATATTTCCAGGTATCATTTTCAAATGATACTGCTCCGTTTCTAAATCACAGCCTGGTACCTGGAGGTCTGCAGTTCTAGTCAAACAGTGAGTGCTAAACACTACTCAGGTCAACTGCTCCTGTTTTACCTGAGTTCCTCACCTACTGAATGAAGGCCTTTATACCAACTAATCCACTACAGGCTTGTGTATTCCTTATGGGTACAATAGCATGTGTGACCAATAGGAACAACAGAAACAGCCACAACTGCTACTGACATAAGAATCTTCAATACACAGAAAACAGTAAGATAATTCCATATCTGCCACCAAAAAAAAAAAAAAAAAGCTCTCTTTGTCTCTGAAGGCAGAAAAATAAAGATTTTAATCTGAACTCAGTTCCACTGAAGCTTGCAATGATCTCTTGGAGGTGGGTATACCACAAGACACAAATGGAATAATATGGGTTCTAGTCCCCCAAATTTAGTCCCCTACCATGCCTTAGTTACCAAAAATATCATTTATCATTTACCTACTCAGAAAAAGAGAACTCATCTTTCCACTTT
The DNA here is from genome assembly GCF_000696425.1 of Galeopterus variegatus. NCBI lineage: Eukaryota > Metazoa > Chordata > Mammalia > Dermoptera > Cynocephalidae > Galeopterus > Galeopterus variegatus. The sequence continues at coordinate 515,412 of NW_007726426.1, read as the reverse complement.
ATTTAGAAAATGATGAAAGAAGCTAAACATTTTTATTCCATCAGGGTTTGTTTTGTCTCCCCAAGCCTCAGGTTTTCCTATCTGTAAAATGGGGATAATAGGTACCTTACAGAATTTTCATGAATATTAGCTATAAGCCATAAGAAATGCCCAGTCTAGTGACTTAGTTATAGCTGACATTCAACCAAAGAAAACCATTACGACTAGATAGTTTTATATGATGAGAGTCTAATAGTGAGTCAGAGAGCTATCTGTACAGATATACTCTTTAATTCTACATTGTACCTAACATCCTGATATTCTTATATGACTCCCTTTTAGGACTTGGATTTGGTCAAGATATGGCATTAGTCAAGCTAGAAACTCTAAGCAGGAGATATTCTACCACTAAGAGTAAATTCAAAGAGACCAGGTTATTTTCTGGCTATTAATACCATAATATTTTCATCAAAAAGGGAAGAGCTATGAAATCTTATATTTATAAATGTATAAACGTACACCAAATACCACTCACCTGGAACCCCTGTGATACAGAAAGACATTTCAACTTTTCTTTGTATTTCTGTCTCAGTCTTACTGATACACACACACACACTATCCAGATTTAGGACTAGTTTATACACTGTCCAAGAGAAAAAGACTTACAATTAACTGTTCATATCCCTAACTTTGTGCAAGACACATTCAGACTTAGAGGATGCTTTTCTCCAAGGACAGTAGAAAGACAATGTGTAGCAAATTCACTGGGTGTGTAGACTTGCACTTTCTCCTGGCACACAGCGATTCCTTTCCCTGTAATTTAGGGAATGGCCAATGCCATTAATAATGGCATTTATTCCCAATGCCAATAATTTAGGCATTATTTTCCACCCTGACTCACTCTCAAAAGAAACAAGCAAATGTGATATGTCAAAAAAACATGGATATTATCAGCATTAACTTCCTGACAGAGAAAATCAATTTTAGGAATGAAGCAGGCCTCACACCCTAATTTTGAATAGGTGGCATCTCATCAGTCTTCATGCTTCCCTTTTTCGTATTCTACAGCCATTTTGAAAGCTTCCCATGCATCAGGCATCAAGGTGGAGGAAACGGAAAAGAAACACCAAGCTGAATTGCAGAAAGATCCTACGCTAAGGAATTTTTTAGTCTACAAAAATAAAACATGAGCTAACATATCTATATATTATAGACTCCCCACCACCAAAAACCAAAACAAAAACAAACAAAACCAAAAAAACCCAGCTAGACTCTTTTCCACGAGATATATTTTGATCAG
>NW_007726426.1:511845-513715 GCF_000696425.1 Galeopterus variegatus | reverse complement strand
TTTCGTATTCTACAGCCATTTTGAAAGCTTCCCATGCATCAGGCATCAAGGTGGAGGAAACAGAAAAGAAACACCAAGCTGAATTGCAGAAAGATCCTACGCTAAGGAATTTTTTAGTCTACAAAAATAAAACATGAACTAACATATCTATATATTATAGACTCCCCACCACCAAAAACCAAAACCAAAACAAACAAAACCAAAAAAACCCAGCTAGACTCTTTTCCACGAGATATATTTTGATCAGTAAAACCAACCCACCTCATTTGAGGGTAAAAATCAGATATTTCTATCATGGTCACCCCAATTAACCCCTGCAGTGTACAGTACTGTATCATTAAGACTGCAGCTCTGAAGTCAGACAAGTTGCAGCCCTGGCTCAACAATTTACTAATTGGACAAGCTTTTTAACTTCTTTAAATTTCATTTTATTCCTCTGTAAAATAGAGATTATTAGAGTACCCCTCTCATGCTGTTAAATGAGATACTGCATATAAAGTTCTTAGCACAGTGCCTGACCAAAAACATGCAGTCAAATGTAAGTTTTTTCGGTGAAGACTGGGTTAGGAATCGACAACCACAGGCTTCTTGGAACCTGAAAGGAACACAACAGAGAAAGAGAAGGAACAGGCAGAGTAAGAACACCTCGAATTTCCTATACCCTCATTCAGCTAACTCCAACCACTAAACCCATGTGTCTCTGTCTTGGCTGAAAAAAAACCCACAGCTGTGCAACCTGAAACTTACCCTAGAATCACTGAATCAGGATCTAGAGGCGAGCCTGAAGCATCTATATTAATAAGCTCCAAGGGTGAGTATCATGCATACTAAGTTTGAAAATCACTATGGAAGACAAAGCATTTTATAAGTGTTTCAATATTTGTTTTAGACATGATTCAGCTAAGATCTGATGCCTTACTTTGAGGCTAATAGAGCTGCATACTCTTCAAAACCTCAGGGTCCTGTACAAAATTCCATTCAGAGGTCTTCCTAGTGGAATTCTTCCTGATTCATCAGCAACCTTTGCCCCAGGACTCCTGTTCATTGTAACTAAAAGAAGAGCAGTACACAGAGGTGCCTTTGCCACTCTGTTCATAGGTCTGGCCAATTCACCTATCCTCATTCATAATTCCACATCCTTCTCTATCTCACTTATCCACATCTCTATTGGGTCGTTAACTAATTTATCTGAAAGGATGCTGCCATATTGCTTCACAAAAGAGATGGTCCCCATCCTATGATGGTTCGACTTAGGATTTTTCAACTTTGCAATGGTACAAAACCATCACAATCACAACATTATTTATGGTGTTCAATAAATTCCATAAGATATTCAATACTTTATTACAAAATAGGCTTTGTGTTAGATGCGTTTGCTCAACTGTAAGCTAATGTAAGTGTTATTCAAGGTAGGCAGGGCTAAGCTATGATGTTTGGTAGGTGTACTAAATACATTTTTGACTTATGATATTTTCAACTTAGGATAGGTTTATTGCAAGTCAAGGAGCATCTGTACAGTTATAATCAAGTCTGAGGATTAAAAAAGCTTTAATATACATACTTCAATTCTAATGTTTTTTGGTATCCTAGAATACATTGGTTAGGTTTCTAAACAGTTAAAACATGATTGTCTCAAAGAATTTATTTGACCTTTTTCAAAAGGGAAGAGGAAAGAAAGTCTTGTATTTTGTTGAAATTTTCATGTGGTCAATTCAAAACATGAAGGAGACTATAGTATCATTTAAAAATAAGGTCATCCAAAAAGAGATAAAAATAGCTACAGAAAAACTTCATTAAAGTTACTAAATGAAGGGGCCGGCCCGGTGGCGCACTGCTACAATGCGCCGCTTGGGAGCGCGGCGGCGCTCCC
>NW_007726426.1:508763-510707 GCF_000696425.1 Galeopterus variegatus | reverse complement strand
GAGAATCAAACGAGAAAATGTATGTAAAAACATATTGTGAACCTTAATCAGCATAATTATTAAATAGGTAGAGAAATATATTCCTATGCCAAAATGATATTCAAAGGCAAAAGTACAGACCCTAGAAAAACAGTGAAATAATTCCTTCATTTGAGCTGCTGTTTCTGGAGTGTCAGGCATTAAACTGGAGCCAAGATTCTCTGAGAAGCTACTCTTTCCAAAAGACATAAATCAATGGGCACCAGATTGTATCTGTGAATCTCCTTCTCATACTTACACATGCAGATTATCCCAACAAAAACTCTAACAAGTCAAGAGCAGAAAACAAGAAGTAAACACAAAAGAGAAAACTCCTGAGAAAACAGCATAATGTTTTGGGATGAGTCACATCCAGGTTTGCATGGGGAGGATTCAGAGAGAAAGGAAAGGTGCTATTCTTTCTGCACAAGCAGTATTGCTGCTTCAACAAAGCAGCAAGGTGTTCAAGTGACTCTGATCAACACAGCATGCTGATGATCCCACTGCACATTTGATTTGGCTCAGGATCGCCCAATCGAATTTGCTAACACAGTAGACACCAGAAGAATCACCCATTAAAAACAATACAAATACAGACTCTAAATGTGCATGAGGCCTTTTGTGATCTCCGCTGGAGCTTATAGTATCTAACAGCTGCAACTGTGACTGTTCTAGCTAATTGCTCTCAGTAACAAAAATAAACAATCGCTCCAGGAAGAAGACTGTACCCGCCAAATATTAATGATTTTTTTAATAGAAATCTCAAATCTTGATTTAAAAGCCTTACTACTGGAAAAAGTCTCAACACACACAGGGTTAAAGAGACCCAGAAAGAAAGTCCTTATTTTGTATTTAATCCACTCTACTCCAACCCACCCCCAAAAAGGAAAAAGAAATGTGTCTTGCGTTTGGAAGAATTTAAGCAATCTGAGATATTTTAATTCATGTATAACTTTTTAACATATGGGGGAAAAGAGTTGCACTGATTGGAGCTATTTTTACAGTGCAGCTCTACCATAAAAATAGACATTTACTCATAAGGATGCTTGAATAGAGAACAAGCCCAATCTACGTCTCATTGTTAAGAAAGGGGTGAAAAAAGGCTGTCGTGCTTTCTGGAGAGCCGTTTATGGTCCGCTTGTGATGTCATGGCAGGATCCAGGTGCACTCTAACAAGCGTCTTTCAGTCTCGCCAATCCTTTTAAAAGTGCTTTTCTTCCATCAGCTACTTCTCTGAGCACATGCAATGAGGAGCCAGTATTTACCCAGACCATTGCAAGAGATGATCACTGCAATCAGCGACTCAAGGGAGGAGGAGGAAAAATTACTCACCCACAATTGGGTTCACCGTCGTCCTCTCCTCTTCATCCCCATTAAGGAAGGAACAATTTTCTTTTGCTAATAAAAGAAAGGATAAAAGTAGTTGACCTATCAGTACTCTATTACATCTACCTGTCTTTTGTCCTTAAGGAGGAAAAGTCGCTTCATACTTCACTCCCCATCCAAGACCCAGCTGCTTAGCTGAAGCTTGCAACCAAATTACCCACCTAAGAGAGTGGCAAGTAGTCATTTAGGAATCACCACCCTAAACTGAGGTTTGGAGAAATCACCCAGTTTCTGGACTTCCAGTCTGTCTTTGGCCTTTATTAAAAGCCTGAAGTAATGGGAGTTATAATGGGAAACCACATAGAATTCCTGATTTTTATCCATCCCTGACAAAATGTCAGTAGCAATCAATACAATAAAAACCAGACAACAGCTTTCTATTGATATGACTTAAACCAAAATCAGAAATGCATTATTTTATGTCTGTTAAAAAAATTTTCTCCATACACATAGAACAAAATCAAAAAAAGGGAAAAATCCTTATCAAAAAAAATCAAATCTGAATGTCTAAAACGTTTATGAAGATATATAATGACTTAA